>NC_047062.1:27484737-27650672 GCF_902459465.1 Asterias rubens
ATGTATTATTTCTTGGACTATTAGTTTTTCTAGAATGACGTAAGTAGCGTTTGATTATAAAGGAACATTTCCCTCCTGGGAACAAATTCACGCTTGAGTTTCCCAAGGAACAAAATGAGCCCCAGATGATAAATGATGCTTGTATTTGATGACTTTAACTTTGTTGAAAGTCAAAATTCTGTTCAATTATCTCATCTTCAATAGTCTTTAGTCAATTTACAAAACTGGACTTCAGTGAATAACAGAAGTAAATGCAGCCAAATGTTGCACCATTTCAGTGTCTTTTGCCAGAAACTTATAGAACAACATGAAATTCTGCGCATTAATGACACTAATTTAGAAAATGTGCAATATGTGAAAGTATTGGGTGTGATTATTCAAGACAATTTAAAGTGGGACAGACATGTCAATGAGATAATCAAAAAACAGAAAGTTGTACATGTTGCGTTGTTCACGTTCTCATAATCTACTTGTGAATGATCTATTGGCAATTTACAAGGGTTATGTTAGACCTGTTTTAGACTACTGTGTTCCTTTGTACAATGGTAATCTTACTAAAGAGCAGGTGAACAAATTGGAATGTGTTCAAAAAAGGGTGTGTCGTATAATTTTTGGTAAAAACTATTCTTTGTTAAAGAGATGCGTTAAGTGTGTGCAAACTTAAAACCCTTGAAAATCTTAGAGACAAATTAATTGTGTAGTGATTTTGCTCTGTCAATCGAATCCCATCACGGTGTAGAAATTGGCTACCTCCCAAATAATACTGTCAGTTTACATGTATTTTAAAACACACAAACAAATTTGACCTATTACATGTAATTTTGGTTTTTACCCATACACCGATGTGTGTTAGCACTGTATACTCAGTACTTTCCCGAGTCCTGTGAAAAAAATATCACAGGCATGTTACTCGGGTGGGATTCGAACCCACGACCCTTGCAATTCTAGAGCAGTGTCTTACCAACTAGACTACCGATATTGCCTAACTGTGTATAATAACTAGGCCTTCTGGGTTTTTACCAATGTAATTTTGACAATGTATATAATAATAATCTTTTGTTTAATCTCCTTATTGTTAATTTCTATTTGATGTGTTTTTTAACATTTAATGTTGGCATACGTGCAGTTCAGGGTTTTTGTTTTACTGCGATGCATGTTTTATCAAACCATTTTTGAATTGAAGTGAATTGAAGTGAAGGGCAATCTTTTTTGATGATGCGGTAATTTAAGCTACTATTTAATCTAGTGTGAAGTATGAGTTTGTGGTGGGGTTTTTTCCTGATACATTTTTAAAGGTATTTAACATTTGATATTATTAATTTTTTATTAGGAAACACAAACAGAACTTGTACTTCTTGTCTTGCTGCGGCTTGTTGAAGATGTTGTTGCTTTCCAAAGTCTTCAAACAAACAGACGAAGGGATGTACTTCAGGCTTTAACATCCAACATGGCAGAATTTTTCACATTCATGCTTCACCTACTTACGCATCATGTCCAAGGATACAAGAAGCTTGTAAGTTGAGGTTTTTAGTACATATTATTGTATAAATTTGTTTAAACTGGTTCAAACAATGTTCTGATTATTGATCATTGCTATTTCAAGGAGGGATGTCAAGTAAAATATACTGCATCGATGGTTACACTTCATTATGATGGCGCAACTTTTTTTCATAATAAATTTATATAAGAATAACTTGAAAACTGAGACACAATTCACACATATCAGTGGTAAATTGGATGTGATTATTAAATTTGTTCGGTAATCCTAAACAGCAATTTAAGTGTTTTCTTGGGACATGTAAATTTTGTTATGAAAAATAAATAAGGGAATCAATGTGTGGTTAGTCCCAACGAGGCCTGCTTCTTGATAATTTTACCTTGAGGAAGTCGAGGTAAATTGAAAAGAACCAGGCCTCGGCGGGTTTAAACCACTAGTTGAAAACCGATTCAGCACACTTTGATTCCCATTCATAAATACCTTTTCGGTCAAAACAACATCACTTTTCGGTCAAAAAGTAAAATAAACGCAAAAATTAGAATTGTTAAATGATTTCTCTCAACACAACAGCTATGAAATGGTAAAACCCTCCGCCGCCCTCGGGTAAACAACTCCTTATAAGGGAATGTTGTGCCCGTCGCGCGTATCGCGTGATGTGGCACAACTGTTTCAGCCATTGCTCTCGACCAATAGGAATGAAGAAACTGTCTTATAAGAACAGGTGCAAGGTCGCGTGTCACGCCCATGAATTAACACTTATTACCGGTCATAAACAAAGGTTCATACACACCCACGTGACGCGCTCTCCACCAATAGGATTAGCGAACTTGTCTGAGGTATTTATGAATGTCAAGTAATGACTAGGTAAACGTTAGTGATTTTAGATTGAACAAAACCAAACTAACTGAAACGGAATTTGAACTCGCAAACTCCGGATTAACGTTCCAGTTCTCTTCTAACTGAACTGTCTAGTTTAGCCTTAATGTTGGTGGTCTCTCAGTTGATAGAGGTGTATGTTTATTTGGATGTTGAAGGTTCAAGTCCTGCATTAGTAATTTTTTCTTTGTAAAACCAGAAAAAATAATTGTGTGGGTTTTATTAGTAATTAACCCTTAGTTTCCGGAAAGGAAAATAAAAATAGAAACTTTCACCAATTAAGAGCATTGTTTTAGCGTTGTATACGATCCAGGGAATAGTTTGTTTTCCCAAAGTGTGTCCAGTGATGCTTGAAATTTTCATCAATAATTTTTGACACTGGTCACAAAGAATTTTGTTGTATAACAACAATCCTCGAATTACAAATCCTTGGATTCTCTATGGTTGTCTAATTCCTATTTGTAAAGCATATCAAATTTCCTTGACTAGATTACTAAGCCTCTGGGCAGAGTGACCGCAGACAAAATATTAGTTGATTATATGTAGTCACAGTTCTTTTTTTCAAGGGTGGCCTTCGCATTGTTTATTTTTTTATTCTCAAATTCTTAGTTGTATCTGACATCCACATGCTGTTATATATTGGCCTATTCTCTTTATAAATGCAGCTGCAAAGGTCTACTAACAAAAGAAATCATGCGCAATTGGACTTAAATGCTGTTGTGTAAAGATGCATAAAATCAGCTACAGTAACCATTTACATGTATGTGAGGTCGTTCACACGCCGTACTAAAGTTGGTCTAACTCAACTTAGACTGGTTCGGGTTCAACTTTTGTTCGTCTGAACGCCAACAAAGTTAGACCGGATCGGATTTAAACCCCCAAACTTAAACCGTCCAGCGAGGCGGTCTAAGTCTAAACCAATTCGGGTTTATTTTTTAACACTGCGTGTGGACTGAACGACATCCGTTTTAACTCACAAGGGACGACCCATTGTGTGGTTCACCGCACACGCCCGGGACCCGGAGTGCTTGTATACGGTTTCTGTTGCCTCTGATGCCGAAAAGCACCGATTATTTATATTATAATATTAATAATAATAATAATAATAATAATAATAAAACCATTCTTATAAAGCTCATATCACCGTGAGGTCCCTATGCGCTGTAAAAGGAAATCAACAATTATTGTACAAAGTAAACAGATATGTTTTTAACTGGGTTTTGAATTGTTCTGATGTCTCAGCCTGTTTGACAACCTCTGGCAGACTGTTCCATAACTGAACTGATGCATATTGGAAAGAGCGGGAACCGTACGACTTGGTTTTGATAACAGGGGGAGTCAGCAGGGATTTATTTGAAGATCGCAGATTTCTGGTTGTTTTGTACTCCTTAACCAAGCTTTGAAGATAAACAGGGGCAATACCATGGATACATTGATAAGTCAGAACCAAAACTTTGAAATCAATACCTAAATGTAAATAATTCTGACCGTTTGTATTTGGTGACATGTTTATCCTCCAATTGCAGCCCTGGGGGGTGCAGTATAATGGGCGTTGTATCGCTAGAGTGCCCATGTTGGCGTGGCCCAGGGTTGGAATGAATATCACCAGATTGTATCAGTTGTAACTGAAGTGTACATGTTGAGTTGCTGTAGTAAGCAATTCGCCTTCCACTGTACTGTACATGATTACATGTACATGTACAAGCATTCAAACTGCAGGGTTGAACAAAAGAGTCCATGGAAGTGTCTTCATTGTAGTATAGACCAAGGCTCAGTAGTATTATTATTATTATTATTTATTCGGCCAGTGTCAAAAACAAATACATACAAGTAAAACAAAGGATAATAAGATTTCAAAAAAGGTAACTTAAATACAGGGTAACTAGAGGAGCGGGATTAGACAAAAGAGTACAGGACAGGTACGGGATGTGGAGGAAGGAAGAGGAAGGGACAACAATCCATTCTAAGACGGCCAGGATAAACAAAAGCGTACTACCTCACTATGACTCAAAAGCCTGCTTATCCAATCCTCGAATAGAGTATAAATAAAAAAATCACTATGGTGGTTCTGAAAAGAACCGTTGGATTAACTCAACGTTTCGATCAGTATGCTCTGATCGTCTTCTGGAGAATGCTGGACTCTGATGCTGCATGCTGCTTAAGTACTGGGCGGTGGATCAGCGGTGATGCATGAAGGCGGGAAATAGAGGCGGGAAGTGAACTCGATGATGCGTGGTGAAACCTGTTGTGGAGCCTTGGGTGGTGTGTGGGGGGTGTGTGCTCACTGAACCATGTCAGTAGGAACAAGCACAGGGGATAGTGAGGGTGTGGGGCCTAGGTGACTGAGGGTATAGATGACCCAAAGCAGTTTAATGGTTGGGGGCCTAAGGGGTGACCGTGGATATAGAAGTTTCAAATCCTACTTAGATAGATATTTGATAGATTAAGAGCAACTCGACAACAATTGAAGCTATTTAAACAAGTTATTTAAAAAGAAAAAGAGAATAGATAAATAATAAATACTTACATTAATACATGAATGAATGAATAGATAGATAGATAGGTAGATAAAGAAAGAAATAAAGGAAGGAGGGAGGGAGAGGGGGAGAGAAAGAAAGAATTAATTAAAGAAAGAAAGAAAGAAATAAGTAAATAAATAAATAAATAAATGAAAAAGTAATTGAGTAAATCAATAAATAAATAAAGGAATAATTAAATAAATAAATGATGAATAATAAACAAAAGAATGAACGAACGAACGAACGAATGAATAAATAAATTAATTAATAAGTAGCTAAATGAACAAACAGATAAATAAATAAAAAATAAAAATAATAAATTAATCAATCAAACAAACAAAAGATAATTTCAAAAATAGATAAATAAATAACCATTAAGTGGGGGAAAAAAGCAATACAGATCAAGTCAAGTTAAAACAGATCAAATCAAATACAATCCAATACAATAAAAAGGATTAGCATTAAACATCATTATTGAAATAACTAGACAGTTGGTTGTTAAAACCCCTCCAAGAGTCAAGCTACTCCAGATATGAGGGAAAGAATGAATTAGAGAATTCTTCAGGCAATGAGTTCTGGCAAAGTGATGGTTAAAGGTCAGAGTGTCCAAGTGACGGGTATTGATTTGGGTGAGGGAAGTAACTGCGGAGCATTTGACTTGTCCAAATAAACATTTCATGGTAAATAGAACAGTTAGTCTGTTTCTCCGGGGATCTAAGCTTAGCAGGTTCAGTGATTTGAGTCTATTATCATATGACATGACACCTCTTTGTTGCTTGAGACACATCCTGGTAGCTCTCCTTTGCACTCTTTCCAATTGGGATGACATAGTTGCTGTGTAAGGGGACCAAGCAGGCAGACCATATTCGTTGATATCAGATTCAAGTGTGATTTCATCGTGGGTGGAGAAGATGGGATGGTACAACAATGTATCGTCAGCAAATAAGAGGCAGTTAGTTGAAACATTACAGGAGATGTCACTGATAATGAGGTTGAAGAGTAATGGGCCAAGGACACTTTCTTGAGGAACACCAGAGGTGACAGGTGCCCAAGATGACAAAGCACCCCGGTACATCACGCGATTTTGACGGCCAATAAGGAATGATTTCAGCCATGCCCAAGTTTGTCCTTGAATGTTGAAATTGCGCGAAAGTTTTTCAAGTAGAAGATGATGTGGAATAGTGTCGAAGGCCTTGCTGAAGTCAAGGAATACAGCATCAATGCTTGGTGGGCGAGGCTTGTCCATTATGGAAGACCAGTCTTGGATTGCATTTGTTAATTGGGTAACACAAGATCGGCGTGCAGTAAAGCCATGTTGTTGATCATCCACTAATCCAAATAACGAAATGTGGTCGTTAATGTTATCTGCGACAGCTCTTTCCATCACCTTGCAAATGACTGATGTAAGTGCAATTGGACGATAATTCTTAACATCTGTGCGAGAGCCCGATTTGAATACTGGAGCGATGGTGGACAATTTCCAGGCCATTGGGAGAACACCATTGGAGAGGGAAGAATTCATGAGAAGCATTAGGGGTGGAGCAATGTTAGAAGCTGTAGCTCGGAGAATAGTTGGAGAAATACCGTCCGGGCCAGGTGCCTTGTGGGCATTGAGATTCTTAAGGGATTTTGTTAGCCAATTCAGGTTAACACTGACTGATGACAACTCGGGGATTGGAAGGGAGCAGGGTGGAGGAGTCTCTGAACCACATACAGCAGGTGAATGAACCGATGAGAAAAACGTGTTGAACGCTTCAGCAATGTCGAGGGGTTTGTTTAGCAAGTTGTCTGAATCGTGGAAAGCTGGAGGACATTTGGATTTTCTCTGGTCTCTAACGAAACACCAAAAGCTGCGTTTGTTATCAGGCGAAGAGAACAGACCGTTGATATACTTCATGTACAATGTTTTAGTTAGACTTTTCACTTTGTTTCTAACACGTTTGTAGGAAGTCCAATCAGAACAGCTTACGTTTGAGAAGGATGAGCTTTTTTAGTTCAGGGGAAATCCAGGGAGAGATTTTATTTCGACGGCATTGTTTCCGCGGAATGCTATCATGGATGGCTGCTTCAAAAATGTCCATGAAGCCTTCCCAAGATGCATCAGGATTGTTAGTATCCATGAATGCTGTCCATGGTGCAAGGTCCAACAACGTCTCCAGATGTGACATGTCAGCTTTTCTGTACTGTAGAAATGAGCGTACAACAGCTGGTTGAGGGGGAGCTCTGAGTGCACTGAATGAAAAGTGAACTGCATGGTGGTCACTGCTGACAGGATTTGGAAAAGATTCAACCACTGAGAATTTCTCAGGCTGATTGGTGAAAATCAGGTCAATAGTGGATCCAGTAGAGGAAGAGTTTCCAGATGGATGGGTTACATCTTTGACTATTTGTGTAAGACCAATTGAATTGGTGACATCATTGAGGTTAGTCTTTGAAGGAACATCAGCCTGCCAGTTAATATTGAAGTCCCCAAGTAGGAGGAGTCCTTCATATTGTGGGAGATAAGCTTGTACCCTGTCACATGCATCCTGGAGTTTTTGAAGAAACGAAATGTCAGAGTTTGGGGGGCGATATACAAGTCCAACTAACCACTTGGAGTGCTTCACAGTTAGCGTTAGCCACATTAACTCAATGTCCGTTGGGTGTAAAGCATCCAGTTCCATTGGGAGTAAAGTATCCTTGACGATGGCCATAATACCACCACCACGACTGTTCCGATCATGGCGAAAAGAGGAGTACCCAGGTAAATGTGACAGAAAATCAGTATCATCACCAGTCATCCAAGTTTCAGTAATGCATACCATGTCCATGGGGTGAAGTTCCATAAAAGCTTCTAACTGCCGTTGCTTACTGCGAATACTCCTAGCATTAAGAAGCAAACCAGAAATGGAATTCATGTTGAAGGATGATGGAAGAGAGCCCAAGGATTGTACTCTGCAAGTGGCCTCGTCAGATGCCTGAGTGGAATTGAGGTCTTGAGTAATATCGAAGACCTCTTGAAAGAGGTATCCGAACAAGATGAAAAAGGCAGGGTGAAGGAGCAGTGAGAGCAAAACCAATCAATAGTGCTGGATATGAGTTCCGTGTACTGTATGATGGTCATTGCAGGAATGCATTTCTGATGCCAAAACTTGTTACAGGCCTCACAGAGAAGGGATCTCTGATTGCACTTTGCAGGGCGACTACAACTGCCACATGGATCCTTAACAGGTCCTGGGTTACTTTCAATGTCTCCAGATACAGTTAAAGGGATATTGAAGGATGCTGTGGAGTTGGAAGTACCGTGTTGGAGCTCTGCCAAACTTACATCTTCTTTGAGTACTTGGTTTGAATTTGTAGATCAGCCATGTTGAACATGAGTTATGATGCATGGTTGCATGGAGAGGACAAAGGCTAGCTGGCAGGGCACAATGTGGTCCATGATGGGGTGAATGGAGTTGGTCATGCGTACCTTGTATGATGCTACTGGCTTGAAGACTCCCAACTTGGTATGCTAGTTTTAGTTCAAAAATCCAGAAGAAATCTAGCAAGGATCTCCATGCATTTCTCCAACAATCTTGAGCAGAGGAACCAGCAGAATCAGTGAATA
Source organism: Asterias rubens (assembly GCF_902459465.1). NCBI lineage: Eukaryota > Metazoa > Echinodermata > Asteroidea > Forcipulatida > Asteriidae > Asterias > Asterias rubens. The sequence continues at coordinate 27,493,220 of NC_047062.1, forward strand.
AAGCTCTATTTGTTGGTTTACAATTCAGACAGCAAGGGGGATTGGAAATAGTAACAAATGTAAGAACTGTCAGAGCCCAACAAAGGGCTTGTTGCATCAAAAAGTACAAAGCATACCATTGTTGAGGCTTCATTGTCATGTTGAAAGACGATGACTAGAGCAAGCTAGTCGAAACGTTGAGACCAATTTCAGAACTGACTCCGCGGCAGTACAGTTAATTACGATCCTATAAGCTAAAGTAGTAGTCCAGTCTAATTTCTATACCATCCACCCTGGTAATAGTTAAAAAGCAGGACAGTTCTTTTCAGAACTGAGAAGTCTCCCAAACCTCCGATTATCTACTCCACTGCAGTAGAATAAAGCAAGACAGTTCCCTAAGAACAACTCTACCTGGCAAGTAGATACACACACATGGTGTTACCGCAAACCAAATATACAACGAGAATAGACAGGCTCCAATAGTTCTCTGCAATTGTTGTGCAATGCAGGATCAGAAATGGTGGCATCTACCAGTTTTAACACAGCACAGAGAACATCAGAACACATTCAGTCACAGGAGCTGCAAATTGAAGCGGAATTACTGTAAAATTGTCCTGCGGTATCGGTGATCATAACCAAGGAACTAGTTGTACACAAATATGTTCCTGAGCTTTTGAAACTTGGAGTAATTCCATAAATCATAGAGAGCATGATGTGCAAGCAAGCTGTCGATCAAGCGCTAAGCACAAATAAATTACAATACGTTTTTGCCGCTTATGGAGTTGGCGAAACTCTCTCGATCGGTGTATGCAGTTTAACAACGGCCCACGCCCATGATTTATTAAATTTTGAACAAAATTAATTTTCCCAGCGTTTCTTGTTGAGTATCCTACAATAAATCGAAACTGTCTTCATGTGTATACTACGAGTGCAGCGAATGAGCATATTTTTTAATGCTTCTCACATGCACAGCGCTGCCATCCCATCCATAGTGATTAATCTCTGATATTCCATAGTTATCACCGGTCCCGTGGATGTGCCTTTCTATTGCCGTCACCGCTGTAGAGTTGTTGTACTGCCCTCTATTGACTGTAGTTGTTAAGTCTATTAGTTGCAATCCAAGATGTCTGACCAATAATAAACGTATCACAGTCCAATCAAACATGTCTAAGTGTCTCAGTGGTTAAAGCCTAAACACCACATTTTGGCGACGAGGATAAAGAGATAAGAATCAAGCCAGCTAGGGTGAGTTGCCAAAGATTTATTGGCATTTTCTACTTCTATAAATCCAGAAAAAGTAGCACCGAATCAGAACATTATTTTGTCAAGTCAGCCACGCTCAATACAACATGTCAATCCTACCAGTTTTTCAGAGGTTTGACGTCCATGCCGATAGTAATGCAGGCCCCAGATGGAAAAAATGGCTGCAACGATTCAAAAGGTTGATGGTAGCTATGGACATCACCAGTGAAAAACGAAAGAGGGCACTACTTCTTCATTATGCTGGTACTGAAGTAGACGAGATTTTCGATACACTAGATCAAACGGGGGATGATGAAGAATACAAACCAGCAGTCGATGCATTAACCAAATATTTAAACCCTCGAAGAAACAAAGCATATGAGGTGTACAAATTCAGACTAGCCAAGCAAGAAAGTAATGAAACACGCGATACATTCCACACCAGATTGCGACAGCTATCTCAGACCTGCGAGTTTGACAATATGGACAATGAAATAGTGTCACAGATAATCTTAAGCTGTCAATCTCAACGTCTTCGCAGAAGAGCCCTGCGAGAGACAATGACCCTCGACCAACTATTAACCATTGGCCGTTCTTTTGAGACAAGTGAGCGTGAAGCTGATTTAGTTGAAGCCGGTCGTCAAGAAGCCACTTATGCAGTCAGTGATAGAGGCAGGCGAGATAATTATAAGCAGTCATATCCCAATCACCATGATCACCGCCACCCAAGCAAGCAGCACCCATCTCCAGGTCAACAATCACAGCCTCAACGCCGGCAACCACAACAAGGTAATCGTAATTGCTGGTTTTGCGGAGGTCCTTTCCCACACAAAACAACCTGCCCAGCCACCGGAAAAGAATGTAGACACTAAGAAAATGGGACATTTTGCGTCAGTTTGTCGCTCAGCAAAAGCCAACGAAGCTATACACACTGTTGATCAAGATGATGACAACTCTGAGACTGATGCAGGCTACGTATTGGCTAATCATGCAAGTGCTTTTGTTATCCACTCTGCCAACTTGCCTACCCGTCAGATGAACATTGGCAATACAACCATGACAGCCATGATAGATTCTGGAGCATCCGTCAATGTTCTTGATTCAAAGTCATTCAATTTACTCAAACAAGATCATCATTCGTTCCAGATGAGAAAGCCGAAATCCAAAGTATTCTCATACGGCACTGCAATACCTTTGCCAGTACTCGGTGTTTTCTCTGCTGATGTTACTGTCGGTTCCACATCTTGTCCAGCAGACTTTCACGTAGTTGACACCGACACATGTAACCTACTCTCGTATAGAACAGCAGAACAACTGAAGTTAATCACTCTTAACACCGATCATGTTACGTGTAACATACAGTCAGCACCAGAACGGATGATGCAGAAAACAGAAAAAACAACAGGCCATGAAAACGTCTTTAGCCAGTATACTTCCTTATTCGATGGCATTGGGAAAATCAAGGATGTTAAATCAAACTCCACATTGATCCAGATGTGCTCCCAAAACAACAGAAGCATCGCCGCATTCCATTCCACACTCGAAAGGACGTGGAAAAAGAGCTCCAGAGACTTGAAGACCTGGACATCATAGAAAAGATTGATGGTCCTACCCCATGGGTCAGTCCAATCGTAGTAGTACCGAAACCCTCAGACGCAGTAAGAATTTGTGTTGACATGCGTCAAGCAAATAAAGCAATAAAGAGAGAGTGACACCCCATGCCTACTCTAGAAGACATCATAGCAAATTTGAACGGTGCATCCGTATTCAGCACACTTGATATGACTGCTGGCTATCACCAGTTTGAACTCGCACCCGAAGCACGACATGTCACAACTTTTAGCACTCATGTCGGTCTCCGTCGCTACAAGCGTTTGATGTTCGGTGTAAACGCAGCTTCAGAAATCTTCCAAACAGCCGTATCACAACTCCTCACAGGCCTTGCAGGATGCAAGAATATGTCCGAACGACATCATAGTATACGGCAAAGACAAACTGGAGCACGATAGAAACCTCAAGGCGGTACTCGATAGACTTCAGAGTAACAATGCAAAACTCAACAAAGACAGGTGCAATTTTGCCCAGTCCAAAGTCCGCTTCTATGGGCATATCTTCAGCAAGGATGGTCTCGCTCCTGACCCAAAGAAGATCGATGCACTCATAAATGCGCCGCCACCGACAAACCAGAAGGAAGTCAAATCTCTACTTGGTCTCGCTTCAGATATGTCCAGATTCATCCCTAACTACGCTACACTCACTGCACCCCTCCGTATTCTTACACACCAGGATGCAGAATGAAAGTGGGGACCAGACGAAATCAATTCATTCACAAAGTTAAAAGAAGTTCTAGCAGATTCAAGCAGAATGGTCTACTTCGATCCACGTAAACAAACCGACATCATTGTAGATGCAAGTCCAGTGGGTCTAGGTGCAATGCTATGCCAAGATGGAAGAGTAGTCTCCTATGGAAGTCGTACTCTGTCAGATGTTGAATCACGATACTCCCAGATGGAACGTGAAATGCTTGGTGCAGTTTGGGGTGTTGAGCATTTTCACCTCTATGTATACGGGGCTAAGTTCCGAATTCTGACTGACCACAAGCCACTGCTGGGTATCTTCAAAAGCTATAGACAGACTTCTCCCAGAATCGATCGATGGCGTATACGTCTCATGCCATACAACTATGAACTTGTGTACAAGCCAGGCAAAGACGATGAAAATCCTGCAGACTACATAAGCCGACACCCAGTACACAAGCCACCAAAAACATCTGTTGCAGAAGAATATGTGCACTATATTTGCAACAATGCTGTTCCTAAAGCAATGACCCTTGATGAAGTTCGCGAAGAAACCGCAGCTGATGAAGTCATGCAAAGGCTGATGAAGACTATTCAATCTGGAAAGTCAAACGACTGGGATGACATCCACATGCGATCATTCAAACCAATTCGACCCGAGCTATAAACAATCTGCAATGGAGTGATCCTGAGAGCCAATCGCTTAGTCTTGCCCACATCCCTGAGATCCAAAGCTGTAAATCTTGCTCATGCCAGTCACCAAGGGATCGTGAAGACAAAAGGATTCCTGCGAGAGAAAGTTTGGTTTCCTGGAATTGACGGTATGGTGGAAGACAAAGTGAAAAAATGCATTCCATGCCAAGCACCAACCACCAGTGATGCAGAAAGACAAGAGCCACTGAAAATGACACCTCTACCCTCTGCCCCATGGAAAGAAGTTGCAGTGGATTTCACTGGCCCATATGCGTCAGGAGAATATCTTCTCGTAGTTGTTGACGAATACAGTCGCTATCCCGAAGTCGAAATCGTTACTTCTACTTCATCCAAAGCAACCATTCCAAAGCTAGATGCGGTTTTCGCTAGACAAGGAGTCCCTGATGTAGTGAAGACAGATAATGGCCCGCCATTTCATGGTCATGAGTTTGCTAGGTTTTCAGCATACCTTGGTTTCACTCATCGCAGAGTCACACCACTATGGCCCAGAGCAAATGGTGAAGTCGAACGCCTGAACAGAACGCTTGGAAAAGTCATACGCACAGCCGAGTCAGAAGGAGTAAGCTGGAAGCAACAACTGTACAAATTTCTCCGTCAATACAGAGCAACTCTACACTCTACGACAAATGTATCTCCAAGTGAAGCTCTAAACTCCAGAAAGCTGAAATGTGAGCTACCCGAATTGCAGACTCCAATGCAATCTCACAAACATGACGCCTTTCTCAGAGAACGTGATGCACAACAGAAGTCACAGATGAAGGAATACACAGATAATCTTCTTCATGCTAAGCCGAGCAACCTCAAAGAAGGAGACACCGTTCTTGTGCGTCAGCCAAAGAAAACAAAACACACTCCCCCATTCAACCCCCAACCGTTTGAAGTGATGACGAGAAGAGGAAACATGATTGTAGCCAGACGAGGCGAGAAGATCACAAAGCGAAACATTTCTCAATTCAAAAGGATCCCAACCCCTCCCCCAGACCACCACTCTTCGTCAGAAGACTACGAAGAGCACATCGACAACCAACCTCTCATCGCAGAACCACCACCTACCCAGGAGGACACTACCTTGCCAACACTTGATGCTGATCTACCTCCGACTACACCACAGAGCCCCAGCTCAATGGAATCTTGTCTCCGTCGATCTACTAGAGTCCATAACACTCCAGTCAGATTCAAAGACTATGTTAAATAAGTTGTGAAAAAAAAAAAACCTCAAATTCACCAGTTTTTCAAAGTTATGGAAAACACAACACATTTTTGTTGTGGGAAAAAAAAAAAAAAAAAAAAAGTTCATTTCACTCTTAAGCGTTTTACAGATTTTCTGATGAAAAATATCTGGACTGGTGAATTCAAGAGGACTTACACAAACCAAACCGTTTGTATGTTTGTCAAATAACTTTGAAACTAAAAGGACACTTTAAATCTTCTTGTTTTTAATACATTTAATCTTTTTTGAAAAATTGATGAGAAACTCATACTGTTGTGATTATCATGTTAGCAACTTGAAGCAATGGACATTTTGCGAGGCATTCAAGGAAAGACATTTAAAGAATGCATCAAATCAACCATTTTTGTTTGTGCTCAAAGAGACTTTTGAGAATTTTTTTTTTTAACATCTCAGCAAAGAGAAAATTCTTTTCTTTATCTAAAAAAAGGGGGTAATGTAGAGTTGTTATACCGCCCTCTATTGACTGTAGTTGTTAAGTCTATTAGTTGCAATCCAAGATGTCTGACCAATAATAAACGTATCGTCATGAACCAGTCCAATCAAACATGTCTAAGTGTCTCAGTGGTTAAAGCCTAAACACCACAACCGCTACTAATACTAGTGTGCTGTACTTTCAAATTAGGAGAATGAACTGCCGTGGGTGCGAGGCTGTGTGTAGGGGAAATTCCCTTCGCCAGCAATCACCACTTTGTTGGGAAGTTGGGAAAATACTGAAGTTGGGAAAGTACATATATTTACGTAACTTGCCTGTGTGTAAATGTGTTTATGAATGAATCGGAATAAAAATCACGTCACCAGCTTTTGAGAGATCGCAACTTCCAATCGATTGAGGTACAAACTAAAAGTATTTATTAAATCGGAAACGGTGGTATCAAACACAAAAATGACACATGTTCTGTTTCATAGAATATGGATAATATTTTGGTGAGTTTTCTCGGCGGTTTGTATCAATATTTTGTTTGTTTAATTATTTGTTTTACAGTCGTGTTCATGTTTGTTTTAAGTGCCCATATCCTCCCAGCGGTAAAACTGTTTTCCGTGTTCGATTGGGCCATTTTTATCCAATAATATTTTCTGATGATCGTCCACGGCATCGGGCACTCAGTATCTCGGCATGCTCAGTGCGTGAATCTGATTAATAAAACCGGATGTTAGAGCAACGGGGTCGCGTCTACTTTGACCTCTTAAAACCAAAGATAAACCAGATCGGGTTTAACTCAGTGCTGTCTGAACGCAATGGGCTTTATTTTTACAACCACCCCCCGCTGCTCGTAAAAGTTAAACCGGTTCGGGTCTAAGTTAGTACGCTGTCTGAACATACCCTATGTGCATGATCCAGGCACGGCCCCTTCATAGCAACAATTTGTTAGTCATCCCAATATTTGTAGCTTGGACAATGTGGTCAAAGTTTCTGTAATAAATTGAAGTTTGTATTTATATCTTATTTTGTTACATGTACATGTACAATGCGATTACTGACTAATAGTGTACATGTAGCTCTGAATGTAACTCCAAAAACATAAACAGGTCATTTTGTTAGCGCATACTAAACAAATATGGCTGCATTTCATTGATAGTTAATTTGCTGTTTTGAGGTACTTACAGTCTTTATATCAGTGGTAATCTTTTTCAAATTTCAATGTGATATTCTGAGATATTTATAGACAAATTTTTCTTTTAAATTATCAACAGAAAGATTCCAGTTCGTCATCTGAAAGAAAGGTAATTCAAATCATTGGACTTTTCAAAAAGCTTGTGGAAAGTTCAGAGAAAAGTGAATGGGAATGAATGTGAATTTCCCAGTTTGCAAAATAGTAATTAAAAACAAAAATCTGAAATTTAAATAGATTTCACTTTTGTCTGCTGTGTTTTTGAAAAAATGTTTCCGTAGGAAAGTTTGTCCAACTCAACTCAATAACAAGATTTGAAATGTTGTCAAATACTACACAAGTCCACCAATGAAATCCGTTATTAATAGTATTATAATAGTTCACAAATTAATTGTTACTGTTGTATCATATTAGTCAAATGTCTTGGGTTTTTGACTGCCTTCAAACCTCTTTATATCTCCATTTCAAAGGAAAAGCGTGGGAAAAACTCATGCAAGATCTTAATATGTGCACAATAGTTTTGTTATGTAGACATGCTTTGTTTATGTTACACGTACAGTATCTGTAGAGCGAATTACGAAGTTCCAAAAAGCGGGTGCCCTCACAATGTGCTGCGGCATGCCCACCAAATGATCTTCTCTTAGCCACTGAACGGGTAAGATGGTTCTTTTACAGGTGCTACTTAGTAGATTAAAAGATTGTTGGGGGAAACTACCTTTCCCAACCAGTCCCCCACAGCCAGAAAATAGCTACATATGATTGGTTGGTTTCGCATTTTGGGTGGCTGTTTCTGGACCAGTCCCCTTCCCTGGCCCTTACTAGCAAGATGTCAACTCTAAGGGGGGGAGGGGGGAAGGGGCTTCGGCCTCGTTGGATATGGGACGCAGAAGCGCTTTATTCTCCCTTATTCCACTCGCGCTTGTGTGATAACATAATATCACCACTCCATTTTGCAAATCTGATTGGAGAATTAGCGCGTACTTGAAGATAATATTGATTCCTTAATGTACATGTGTGTATCATAAAGAACATCCAAAGATGTTATGTTTTTTATGTTCTTTTAAGAGTCCCCCGCCTGTAAGAATGTACCAAATTAGGGGGGGGGGGTGTGATTCATGGGTTCGCAGATCTTCTTCTAAAAAATTAGAGTGATACACCATCATACCAAACGAATAAATCCAAAATTTTAGTTTGCTGACGCTTTCGGTTTTGGAGTTACCAGTTAGAACAAGGGTTCAAGCATAGAATAATGGTTTAAGCATAGAATAATGGTTCAACCATAGAATAATGGTTCAACCATAGAATAAGGGTTCGAGCATAGAATGAGGGTTCAACCATAGAACAAGGGTTCGAGCGTAGAATAAGGGTTCAAGCATAGAATAAGGGTTCAAGCATAGAATAAGGGTTCAAGAATAGAATAAGGGTTCAACCATAGAACAAGGGTTCAACCATAGAATAAGGGTTCAAGCATAGAATAAGGGTTCAAGCATAGAATAAGGGTTCAAGCATAGAATAAGGGTTCAAGCATAGCACAAGGGTTCAAGCATAGAATAAGGTTTCGAGCATAGAATAAGGGTTCAAGCGTAGAATAAGGGTTCGAGCATAGAATAAGGGTTCGACCATAGAATAAGGGTTCAAGCATAGAACAAGGGTTTGAGCATAGAATAAGGGTTTAAGCATAGAATAAGGGTTCAACCATAGAGTAAGGGTTTAAGCATAGAATAAGGGTTCAAGCATAGAATAAGGGTTCAAGCATAGAATAAGGGTTCAAGCATAGAATAAGGGTTCAAGCATAGAATAAGGGTTCAACCATAGAACAAGGGTTCAACCATAGAATAAGGGTTCAAGCATAGAATAAGGGTTCAAGCATAGAATAAGGGTTCAAGCATAGAATAAGGGTTCAAGCATAGCACAAGGGTTCAAGCATAGAATAAGGTTTCGAGCATAGAATAAGGGTTCAAGCGTAGAATAAGGGTTCGAGCATAGAATAAGGGTTCGACCATAGAATAAGGGTTCAAGCATAGAACAAGGGTTTGAGCATAGAATAAGGGTTTAAGCATAGAATAAGGGTTCAACCATAGAGTAAGGGTTTAAGCATAGAATAAGGGTTCAAGCATAGAATAAGGGTTCAAGCATAGAATAAGGGTTCAAGCATAGAATAAGGGTTCAAGCATAGAATAAGGGTTCAAGCATAGCACAAGGGTTCAAGCATAGAATAAGGGTTCAAGCATAGAATAAGGGTTCAACCATAGAACAAGGGTTCAAGCATAGAATAAGGGTTCAAGCATAGAATAAGGGTTCAAGCATAGAATAAGGGTTTGAGCATAGAATAAGGGTTCAACCATAGAGTAAGGGTTCAAGCATAGAATAAGGGTTCAACCATAGAATAAGGGTTCAAGCATAGAATAAGGGTTCAACCATAGAGTAAGGGTTCAACCATAGAATAAGGGTTCAAGCATAGAATAAGGGTTCAACCATAGAATAAGGGTTCAAGCATAGAATAAGGGTTCAACCATAGAGTAAGGGTTCGAGCATAGAATAAGGGTTCGAGCATAGAATAAGGGTTCGACCCACAGACATAAAGAACCTACATGTATAGACGGACAGCACCTATGGAAATCAATGTCCAGATACCGTAATTGTGACGGCACCAGACTATACCCCAAACCGTGGGCAAAATCTGAAACGCAAGCAAAAACACGTGTAAAGTGAAGAGATGACGACAGAAAATGTGTGTTTCTAGGGTAAACAAATCACCAAAGTCTAAGAAAGATCATTATAGCTAGATACCTTTTCTGCCGTTAGTTGTTTGCTGTTTCTCCTCCTCTTTCTGAACTTTCTCCAAAACGATGAAATTAGAAGAATTTTATATAAAAAAATATGTTTGTCACACACTTTCCGACCAAAAGGCGCGTTGGTGCGTGTTTTGCGCCGGGCGCTGATGACGCGTACCGCATAGACTTACGTGCTACTGATACGCGATTGTTTGGTGTGCATTCGACGCGAGCGTACGCAACACGGAGGGCCATAGTATGAACTTGCGTTTCAAAGCGAGTTTAGACTGGATTTCCCAGAAAAAAAGTTGTAAACATGACATTTTAACAGCTCAACCTCAACGCCCAACATTTGCAAACAGTCATATGGATTATTTATGAAGTGTTGTCTTACATATTAAGGCTACAATCCCGCATCGGGTCATCATGTCATGCAAATTTATAAAATATAATTAAGACGGTGCGGGCACTGCCTCAAGGTTATACCAAAACGTGTACTAAAAGCAGCGGGTCGCGCGTTAACTTCCGCCCACGGTTTGAGAAAGTACAAAATTACAGTTTGGCACCCCCTTCTCTCCGTCTATAGGTTCTTTATGTCTGTGGTTTGACCATAGGTCTTGTGATCTGCAATGTTATTATGTTTTAGTTGATCACCACTTTCATGTGATCAACTAACCCTTATTACTGAAAAGAAAAAGATAAAAAGGCTTGAATGAGATCTAAGAATTTGGTTCAGGAATCAATGTTGCAAAAATTGACATTAAAATAAAAAATACAGGGGGTTCAGCCAGAAATTACTCAGTTTGCATCACAGAGCATCTAGAATCCAAACGTTTTCTGCGGGCTCCGAACTCATGCTGTCAAGGCTTGGCTCTTTGCGCTCCTACATGTACATGTATACTTCAGACCTTGTACAAACTAACTAAATGGTTTTTTCACCTGCTACTTCAAAATATGTTGACAACATGGAAATCACTGTTTACGCCACTCTGATTCCTTGGTTTTATCAATAATTTGATAGAATACAATTTGTTTAATTTTACATGTAGGTCTTACCTTCCATGCTGAATACAATTTGTAATCCCTATTTATCCAATAAAAGATCATAGGTCTGAAGTTAAGGATTATAATGACCTGATACATATGACACAGAGTATGTCATTTTATAAAAGTTGTTGCTGCAATATTTACACCTAAAGAGAATACATTAAAGAAAAGGTTGACCTAAATAGTAGCACCTTGATTACATTGTTAGGTGATTCTTCAAGCTATGAAACTGGACATTTGAATGAGGCAGTGCGTTTTAAGCTAAGAAATTCTTTTGTCTTTCAGCTTGCAAGCTCAATTCGTGTTTCCCAAGCTGTTTTGCTGACACTGACTGGCTACGTCGAATGGGTCACAAGTCAGCATATTTTTGCCAGCAACAATGTGTTACTGTCTACATTGTATGCTCTGTTGGATATTCCAGAGTTAAAACTAAATGCAGTAGAGGTACTGCAGCAAATTGTGAATAGAAAGGCAAGAAGATTTTCTGTTTTGTATTATTACTGCTAGGTTTTTTAATTTGTTGAAGGCATTTTTCAGAAGTGGGGTTATGTTTTCCTATTTATTTTTTGTCAGGTAAAATACAGCTTTTAATTGGATGGTCACTAAACAACAACATGCTTAGTTCTCCATATTCTCAGCAGATTTGAGCCAAGATAGCGGATATTGGTTCTTGTGATCATTCTTGGGATTACAAATATGTGAATGCTAATTTTGAAGATTTTTAATTTGATATTAATCTTTTCTCTCTAAACATTATTGATGATAAGTGTTTGTACTTTTTTAAACTAAACCAATAGGGTAAACCAGAAGAGAGGTATCCACTACTCATCCTCTTTAGTGCAGATGCTATCAAGACCATTCTCAGTGCTGCAGAGTGAGTTTGTTTCATTTACATCGAATTTACATCCACCTTCCCTGTAGATGTATAGATTTCTTAATAATAATTTGAATGTAAAACAGTAAAGTTAAAGTATGATGTGTAACCTCACACTTTATTGATGTTGTGTACATGTATCTCTTACAACAGAAATGCTTGTGCAGTTGGGTTGGATGAAGAGAACTACATTTTTCTTAAGCGACTGTGCCAGGTGCTTACAGGACTAGGGGCTCAGCTCTGTGTGTTGTGGGTAAGAACCCCCCCCCCCCCAAAAAAAAAAAAAAAAAAAAAAAAAAATGTTAAACAAATGTTAAACAGATCATACACATCTCCCCCTTGCTTGTTTTTATGTCTCAAAATCAGAGGATACAGGCACGCTGTTTTGATTAGAAAATTAAGTTTGTTTTTATACAGAATATAAATAGATTTATTGTTTGCAGTAGGATGTCTCAAAAACGTTTTACAAATGGTTTTTATGTCTGATAGAGTTATAGATCCCATCAGATAATCAAGGGGACTTAAACCTGTTATAGTGGCATTTAACTTCTTGTATGGAAAATGATTATCATAATTTTGTTGGACATGTAATAGAAAAGTGTCATACATGTACATACAATGTATCATTGGTTAATGTTAAAGAGTCCCAATCAATCGCATTAACATCTTGAATGAAATTTTCTATATTACTTGCACTAAAATTACGCTTATGAAATTTCCTGTCAGTTTTAGGACTTTCTTTTGATACAAGGGATAACATATTACATGTACATGTAGTATGAGTCCGTAAAGTTGCTACATAAAACACAGGGAGGCTTGTATACAATTCCAATGAGAATACTAGCTTTACCTGAATCAATAAGTTCTATAAAACATATTTCCATATCAGGATTGTTAATTGTTAAATCAGTACGAATTTTATACACCAGATCCTCCCGTATATAAAGTGCAACCCCTCCACCCCTCTTGCCTTGTCTATAAGTCCCTTCAATAGCATAGTTAGGAATTTGAATAAGAGGGTCATGCATATCATTTAACCAGGTTTCAGATATTCCAATTACTGTAAAACTCTTTTGTAAAATGTCAATATACTGGGTGATGCTTGATACGTTTTTTTGCAAACTACGAGCATTAATATGCAACAATTTAATTTCAGAGCTCGTGATAAAATTATCAAGGGATTCATTCTGATCGTAATAATTGCAATTTTTGTCTGGGATATAAAGATTTATATCAGGATCTATATAAGAATTCATGTCAGTTTATGAAAATCATTCATAGTTTAAAGTAAATCCAACATATCAAGCACCAGTTGGAGTGAGTAGAATTAATTTTTTGTGTTGGTTGGTCTCACACTGGCACAACAAACAAAGAGAAAAACAGAACAGAGAACATGTATTAATATAACACATTATAATGAATAGGGTAGGTGGCCTTAGCTTTCGATCCAATCCGGACCTTCTTCAGAGGCATAAAACAAGTACAAACAAATACATATCCATTTATAGAAAAAGAGAGGGGAAAGGGATTAAGGAAAGGATCCAGAAAGAAGCGGGAAAATAAACAGAAACAATATTGATGGCTATGAACCAATAGTAGTGAAGTGGCGAGGACAGGAGATATTTAGTATGTAGTGATGGGTTACTGGACCATAAAAGTGGTAAATGTATTGTTCGACAACAATGCAGGGAAACATGAAAGGGTAGGATTAGAGACCAAGTTGCATCATGATGCAACTACCAATGGTCAATTAATAAGAATAGCAAGATCAAAGGTATGATGATTTTAAAAATAGGCATGAGGGACCTGTGGAAAAAAGGGGGGTTACTTACATTACATCAGATAGTTCTTCTATTTCGAGTGGTGTCCTCGGTCGATGATATTACGGCTGAGGTTTCTCCAGGTCTTCCTGTCCCCCATGCACGTGGACACTTCCCCAGCTGTCACAAATCCAGTGTCCTTTTTCAGCAGATCGACATAGGTCAGATGGCCTCGACCTCTTTGGGCTTGGCCTTGCTTTGGCTCCCAGAGCACAAGCTTGCTGGCTGGATGCTCAGGGTGGCGATAGCAGTGCCCTGCAAACCTCAGTCTTCTAGCGCAGATTTTGGCGCTAAGCTTGGGGAACCCGAGATAGAGGTCTGTGTTTCATTTATGTTCTTCGCTCCCGACACCAAGCACCTGGCGTAGCATTCTGGTGTACATGGTAGCAACCGTCAAGTTGTTTATCTAGAGCAGATGTTAATGTCCATGCTTCGCACCCATAAAGTAGCCCTGATTCAACAGTGGCCACGAAGAGCTGTAGCTTCAGGTGTTTACTCATCTTTGTACACCATACATTTTTCATGCTGTGGAGTGCTTTCCAGGCCAGAGCTTTCCTAACTTTGATATCCCTGCTTGTGTTGTCAATCCATGACCCAAGATATTTGAAGTCGGCCTGTCTTTCAAGTTTGTCCCCATTGATTGCTTTGAGGCATGTACCCTCGTCATCCGTATTGTATGCCATGTACTTTGTCTTCTTGATGTTTAACTGCAGACCCACTTTTTGACATTCAGTCTCCACCCTGTCAAGAAGCTCTTGTGCTTGACTGATTTGCTCTGTAAGTAGGGCAATGTCATCTGCAAAGTCGAGGTCTGTAAGTACAGTAGGTCCTACTCTCCTACTCTGTCTGGGGTTGATTATGAATCCAAGCTCCTCCTCTTTGCCGCTGACAGCCTGTCTCATAGCATAGTCTAGGACGATGACGAAGAGAAAAGGTGCTAGCGTATCACCCTGAAGCACACCAGCAGATATTTCAAACTCCTCTGTTTCACCGTCAGGAGATACTACCTTGGCCCTGGTGTTCGTGTACATGTCGTTGATGGATTGGACAAGCCGCAGTGGTACCCCGTAAGCAGCTAGTATTTTCATCATTTTCCCCCGGTGTATGGAGTCAAATGCCTTCTTAAAATCTATGAATGTTATGACTGCTGGTAGTTTCCTTTTCTTTACTCCTTCAATGATCCTTCTTAGAGCTAACACTTGAGCTACAGTTGACCTGTTTTCTCTAAAGCCGTTCTGGTTCTCTCTAAGAGAACCTAATCTAATAGTTATAGTGATGAATTTATAAAAACAACTTTAAAAAAAAAAAATAATCATTTATACTTTATGTACAGAATGTATACAACATATCAGTTCTTAGGCAGGAGTGAAGTGGAGGGTAATGGGAAGTTATTTAACACCAGTGTTTATGTTGGTGTTTTTTTATGTAGTGGGATAGGTGGTTTTTAACTATGGGGTGGGTTTCAGGGGACATCCTTTGTGGCAGGACGGCTTTGTAGAGGTGCTGGTCACCTGTTCCTCCTCGCCACTCACTGGCTTGGTATTTTTAAGCTTTTTTGGTTCATTGTTTCTATATGTGTCGTCTTGTATATTTATGTTTTTATGCCAGTGTAAAGTTTAATAAAACTAAACTAAAACTAAGTCCAAAGGGTTTGACTGTCTTGAGTTGGTGAATCCAGTGTGATTCTGTATTTAATCACCAGAAGTTTAACATCAATGACACTATGATTGGGGCTGTGTGATTTAATATAACACATTATATGTATATCTAAGTTTAATTTAAATGAACTGTGATGCAACATCAGCTTAGGCATATCCCTCAAGACGATAAGATCTGAACGGGCCATCGCGGATCTTGTACCTGATCATAGCTGGAACTGACCAAGGTATATAGGCGAAATGGACCCGTTCATCCCCTTGAATGCGTCGTAGATGCGATTTCCTCAGCTCCTTGCGTTGGATCCTAACTTTAGGCGTGTCATCATCTGTTATGAACACATTCTTCCCCTTATAGTACTTGTTGTTCTTGAGAAGCTTTGATGCATTCTTTAAGATGTATTGGCGATTGTTATGTCTGAGAAGCCGGCAGTGAATAGGTCTGGGAAGTGGTGAGCTGAGTGCGTCAGCTTGGCCAACACCGGGTGGTTGACCCGTGCGGTGTGGCGATCACGACCTCGTCCGCACCCTCGAGCTTAAGGTGACTGGTCAACAGTTCCTGGATAAACTCCTCGCATGATCTTGATCCTGGCCTCAGCTCCTTCGGGCACCCCTTGGGTTACGATATTGTTACGGCGGCTTAAGTTTTGGATGTCATTGATCTTGTCTTCAAGGGTTTTGATGATCCGTAAGCTGTATTCTGTTGTTCTTTGGTCAGTGATTTGATGGAGTCATGGGTTTTTTGGACAAACGTCACAGAGGTTTTCAGATCAGCAATATCTGAG
The DNA here is from genome assembly GCF_902459465.1 of Asterias rubens. Taxonomy (NCBI): domain Eukaryota; kingdom Metazoa; phylum Echinodermata; class Asteroidea; order Forcipulatida; family Asteriidae; genus Asterias; species Asterias rubens. The sequence continues at coordinate 27,509,248 of NC_047062.1, forward strand.
GAATTCGTGGACATCTGGGTATGGACCTGCTGATATTTCAGCTCTAAAGAGCTCAGTCGGGTCTCAATGTCATGATCTTGTCCAGCTTGTCGTCAATGGTTGAAAGCTTGCCACTGCAAGAATATTCAGCAACACAGCCGCCATCTTGTTCACTGTCACTCGGGCTCAGATCTTTTTTTGAGCTCTGTGTTCGCCGACTTCGAGTAGTCTTTCTTGTTCTGTCGTTTTCAGACATGGTAGTACGCAGTATTTTCAGTCTGTGTGGTAACAGCAGTGGCAAATAATTGCTTCAAAAAGACACAAAAATTATTAAAATTGAGGGAGCGCAGAAGGTACACGTCTAATAGATTGAGGATCTGATGTATACTTTTGAATTATGGTAGTTTATATTGGTTAAAGACGAGCTACCCAACATGTAAATACTGTTATGGTATTAACATGATTAAAGGGGTTGCCTTGGATGGTTCCGGAATTATCTTTCTAATTGATGTCAATTCGTGTCAATTAATGATATTTCATCTTCCCTTGAGGATATTCATGTGAATTTCCACATGGCTCCATACTTGGACCTCTGTTATTCTCTATTTATATTAATGATTCCCATAAATCATCAGATGTTTTCTCATTTACTCTCTTTGCTGATGATAGCAACTTGTTTTAATACACATCCTAACCCTGATGTGCTTTTTCTTAAAACTTAAAACTTTTGTCGACAATAATGTCTTTTTCGCTCTTTGCAACGCCTAAGTTTTAATGTACTGTACCTTACATTAGTGGTGGCATCTTGGCATGGGGTAAATGTGGTATACAGTGTAGGTAAAATTAACAGAACTTCTGCCCTTCAATGTGGCCACTTACATGTAGCATGCATCAGCTTAAACTGCTTAAGACTATCTGTTCAATGTTCTGTAGAAATCGAGATATTCACTATCACTTCACAAGGCAGTGTACTGATTTTCGTCATCCATATGCTCGTACCACGTTTGCTCAAAAAGGTGTCAAACATACAGGGCCAAATATGTGAATATTCTTGAATATTGTGTCTATTCTTATTGAAGTGGAAATTAAAAACTCATTAATCAGAAAAATTATATAAGCAAGCTAATTTGTAGTTTAGTTGTAATAGTGTTTAATACTGCTGTATTCTTTGTTTTTGTTCTTGTATCAAGAGGGGTCTTAGTCATTAAGTTATTGCTTCTTGTAGTCCTCCATCCTCACAATTATCCTAATGTCTGTATGTTTTCTTAAATATTATAAAACATGACTATTTCACTTTGTGTGTTTAAAATAAAATAAAAGAAATGGGTGCATGAATGAATGAAAACAGTTCATGAACTCATCACACTTACTGCCATATTATGGTAACTTCTTATTTTGCCTAGTAACTTGTATAATACTTATTATTTTTATGTACAGGGTTCAGACATAAAAGATGTTGGCAGACCTGAAAGTTTTCCAGATTTTCTACAAGCTTTGCTTGCTTTCCTTGAGCATCCCAGCATGAATTTGTGCTCTATGGTTGTACCGCTTTTTTCAGCATTTTTTCGTCATGATCAGATCTCCAGTGATATGTATCTTCAAGCAGTTGTGCCAAAAATCTTGGAACTTTTAACAGTCAAACTCCAGAAGGCATGTATTTTGTTGAAATAATACAAATTTTTTGTAATAATGCTAAACTCTCTCTTTGTTATGGGGTTATTCTGTAATCGCAATTCCAGATTCATTGTGTTGCTAAAAGAAATGGCATTGGGAGTCTTTGTTTTTGGCTTGAGGGCAGTAAGTCCGATTGGACCAAGATTCCAGCCCTAGTGCCAGCCATGGACCCAATTGGTGCCTAGAGTCTCACAGCCAGGATTTGTGAATATGTTATCTTCTCAAAATAAATGAGAAAATCATAGTACTTCAAACATAATCTTTGCTCTCTTGGCTTTGTGTAGTCATGGTTTCTTTTGCCAGTATTACTCTCAAAGAAAACTACTTCCAGCAATTTAAAGAAAATAATCCCTTGCGAAAACATAGATGATCCTTGGCGTTAATTGGTTAACCTGTATCTTGAGTTAATGCTTGAAATGTTTGTCTCCACAGATTGGTTATCCTTCAAGAGACGACTCTCCTACATGTGCTTATTCACTGTTAGATTATGATAGTGATGAGGAATTCTCATACAGTTTTGCAAGTAGGTATTTTAAATAATTATGATAGTTAAAAGAACCTTAGGAGGACATTCAAAACGGTTTTCTAGTAGCTACCCTAATGTCTGCTGGGTATCTCTGTTTTAATTGGTCCTCAGTAGTTAGGTTTATTTCGCCCTTTGCACAGTAAGATGGCGGCAAGCCGCAAGCGAGGCTTTACATGCAAGCAAAATACCAAAATGTGTACATGTACATGTACATGTACATGGACATCACTTGCAAATTGTCCCGTGGACGTGCTTATCTTTGCCATTAATGTTGAAGCAAAATGGACGCTCCATAATCCTCTGTAGCTGATTTGACAAAAAACTACAAACTTTATTGCCCTTAGTCATTTATCAAACTATCAATAAGTTTGTAAGAAAATAAAATCTTGTTCATGTGAAGTTATGTGCATGATTGTAAATTGAGATGTTTGTGCATCACAACAGACTCTTGGGTCCTTCAAACCCTTCCCTCAGGTTACCAACTCGAGTTTACAAGTCCTCCACCTCAACCTCTCAGGTTTCCCAACTGACCCACTCTGGTCCCAAAGGACTCTGCTCGGAGGAGCATTTTGGAAAAAGAGATCGCTCTCCTGCTAGAAAAGAAGTCTATAATCTCTCTTCCTCACAACACTGGCCCAGGTTTCATCTCGACCTTCTATCTGGCTCCCAAGAAACTCAACAAGTGGCGACCAATTATCAACCTTCGGCCCCTCATGCCTTCATCCGACCCAAGCTTTTCCGGATCGAAACACTGAGAACTGTCCTACAATCTTTCCCTTAAGGTTGGTGGGCCACTTCCCTCGATTTAAGAGATGCTTACCTCCATGTACCCAACCATACACATCACCAGAGATACCTCCAGTTCACCTACCGACGCAAAACCTACAAGTTCCGCCGCTCCCATTTGGCCTCTCAACTGCTCCAAGGGTCTTTACGAGAATCACCAAAGTCGTTGCGGCAGTTCTACGTCAACAGTAGATTCACATTTTTATGTACCTGGACGATTGGTTGATCGTGGGCCCCACCTACTCAGACACCCTTCGGAGCCTGTCAACGACCATAAAGCTTACACAGGAACTTGGGTTCATCATCAATGTAGAGAAGTCTTCTCTAGTTCCATCTTAATGCCCATTATTTCTAGGAGCATCCCTCAACTTGACGACCGGGAAAGCCTCCCCCACTATGGAACGTTGCCTCACCCTTAAGGAATGCATTCAAATCTTCCTTTCTTCATCAACGCTTCCAGCCAAAGCCTGGCTCCGCCTCCTTGGCTTCATGGCCAGCCTTGTGGACCTTGTGCTGTGGTGCAGAATGCACATGCGTCCTCTTCAGCTTCATCTGCTCCTTCACTAACGACCCCGAACAGATGCCATATCCAAACCAGCCCCATCCTCAACCCACCCCATCAGTGACACTGACAACGGATGCCTCACTTTCAGGTTGGGGTGCCCACCTGGATGATCTTTCAGTGGCGGGAACTTGTTCACCTGCGGAGAAGCTACTTCACATCAACCTGCTGGAGCTTCTAGCAGTCCAAAGGGCTCTTCAGCAAATGAAGAACAGAGCCATACATTGTACACTGTACAGTGCTTATAAAGACAGACAATTCCACAGTGGTTTCCTACATAAATTGCCAAGGGGGTACCCACTCTCTTTCCCTCTGCATGCACACGTGGGAACTTCTGAAGTGGTGCATTCTTCATCAGATCTTACTACAGGCGCACCATCTATCCGGGAAAGAGAACGTCATCGTAGATGCACTCTCACGGGGTCGAGCAGTGCCAACAGAGTGGTCCCTCCACCGTCCCACAGGACAAGCTATGGTGCCCTGTCTGCATTCTGAAGTTCTACATCGATCGCACGAAGGGACTGCGGGGTGACACAACGCAGCTATTCATCACGACAGTTCGACCATACCGTGCGGCCACGAAAACTTCTATTTCCCGGTGGATCGCTGAAGTTATAAGCCTAACAACAACTCCGGCGCCTGCTGCCACTCAACCGGCGCCTGTTTGCCCATTTATTTCGCACTCAGTGTAGTATAATCGACACAGGTGAAACTATAAATAACAAATACATAACTAGAGATAGTGATTGTAAACAATCACAAAGCTGTTCCGAATGTTTTGTAACTAAAAGTTTTCTATGCTACAATAAAACATACGCATTATGACTTTATGACATGTGATCACCTGGTCTTGTATGTGATACTGAATCGAAAGGAGCTTTAAAACCAGAAATAAAGGTCAACATGGCGTAATGGTCATTATTTTGATTAAATTTAACCCAAGTTCAAAAATCGGTTGTGCAGTTCTTGAGATAGGGTACCACTTCCGGTTGACCCGGAAGTAAAGGTCAATACTGGGTCACGGTAATGCAAGCTCGATTTTGAATGGCCAAGGAGTATATAACTGAAAAAAGTTTGAAAATTGGTTGTTCAGGTCTTGAGATATGGTTCCACTTCCGGTTGACCCGGAAGTAAAGGTTAACATGGGGTCACGGTTTTCAAAGTTAACATTTAATGTCTAAGGAGTCTATAACTGAAAACAGTTTGAAATTCGGTTGTGTAGTTCTTGAGAAATGGTCCTACTTCCGGTTGACCCGGAAGAAGAGGTCAAAATGAGGTCATGGTTTTCCCCAAGAAATTTTAAGGCCTAAGGAGTCTATAACTGAAGAAAAACTTGTAATCGGTTGTATAACTCTTGAGATATGGTCCCACTTCCGGTTGACCCCGAAGTAGAGGTCAAATCGGGGTCACGACTACCCAATGCAAATCTCCTATGCCTAAGGAGTCTAATAATGAAAAAAACTTTGAAATTGGCCCTACACTTCTTGAGATAAAGTGCAGCAAAGAAAAACTCATTAAAGCTTCTAATTAGCATAAATTAGCATGTGATGACGTCACAGTCTCAAAATTGTGTTTTTCGTACTAATAAATTTCATAAGGTACACGATGGTATACAACTTACCCCAATCCAATGCCTTTTACAAAATCCCAATTTTGTATGGCATTAAAGCCAATGGACACTTGGTAATTGTCAATGACTAGGGTTCACAGTTGGTGTATCTCAACATGGTGTAACAAACCTGTGAAAATTTGAGCTTGATCGGTCATCGAACTTGCGAGATAATAATGAAAGAAAAAAACTCCCTTGTCACACGGAGTTTTGTGCGTATAGATGGTTGATTTCGAGACCTCAAGTTCTAAACTTGAGGTCTTGAACTCAAATTCGTGGAAAATTACTTCTTTCTCGAAAACTACATGTACATGTATGGAACTTCAGAGGGAGCCGTTTCTCACAATGTTTTATACCATCAACCTCTCCCCATTACTCGTCACCAAGGAAGGTTTTATGCTAATAATTATTTTGAGTAATTACCAATAGTGTCCACTGCCTTTAACCATGGAGAAATTATTGCACTGCGTTGAATGTGACTGCATCCAGTTTATGAGGTACTACGTTGTACCCATGATGCCAAGATTTTTAATTAATTGATAATTATAGACGTACTTTGATTGATTTTAATGGACTGAAAAATCTCTTATTAGAATCAGTTAATTTTTCCACACAAAATATGACATTTTGAAAACTAACAGATAAATTATTTTGAAGTTATTGTCATTTGTTGTGTTTTTGACTTGTAAAACGTTTCCACTTTTAATGCCATATGTTTTGTACACAAAAAATAAAACGCGCAAACGTATCACGTCAAGATGACGTGACTGAAACTGTTAGGCTGGAAATCTTATCTACACTTCAAGACAAGTCCATAACCGAAAACAGTTTTTGGATTGGAAGTTTAATTCTTGAGATATGATGGGAACAATATTGCCTAATTAAATATTCACACGGCTGTCACTTGAATAATTAATTAAGAATTTTAATCTAAATAAATCTCAAATTTAAGTTTGAGGCCATAATCTTTAATATGGTATATGATTTGTCTCTTTCTTATAATTCTAATTTGACATTTGGCAAATTGAAAAGTCCAATGTTATTCCAATAGGGTTTTAGGGAAAGAAAGAATAATAATAATAATAAAAAAAATAATAAAAATCTCGACGATTACAATAGCTGTTCCGACTGAAGTTCGAAACAGCTAAATAGCTTACTAAGTAACACGAAAATGCACATTATTAAACGCTTAAGAGGAGGGAGACAAAAGTGAACCGTATCAGTACAATGAAAACAACTTTAAATACAAAACGAGCAATAACTGGGAACCGAAATGGTGAAACTTTAACATTAAACACTTCAAAAACATGGGAAATGTTCTGTGGTAAACGGCAGCGTTCTGGGGCACTGTATTGGGATTACATAAACCAATAATAAATATACGAGAAACAAAGGGGATAATTTACATACTAAGAAATAATTCCCAGCAATACTTAATGAAACAGCAGGAAAATTAATAATGCAGGAAGCTAACTCCATAAATAACGCCGTAAATAAGGGGACCGAATGGGGGAGTTGGCTCAACGGCAATTAAATTGTAGGGAAAACAAGAAAAGGCATCTTGCTGAATTTACCGACCAGAGAAATTTGTACACAAGGAAAGTTTTGTCTGGGAAGTTCTAAATAAAGATATTTATACATACATGTAAGGAAAGTCAATGCTTAAAAACAAGATAAGGTTACTTACAGGAGATGACTACGGAAAATTTCATGAGCAGAACTAAAATAAAACTCTAACTGAACTCAACGGAAACATGAACAGAAATTACCCTACAGTCTTCACTACAAGAATCTGCTAAGCAGCTTACGCCCACTACGTTGGCACCCGGGGCATACTGGACATTCCAATGGCACTCAATACAAAGAAAATACTGGAAATGCTGTGATTATAAAAAATAAAGGGGAAGGCGGGCGGGACAATACTAGGAATACAATAGGATAATACACTAGAAAAACACACTTATCGACGGAGATAACAAGACAGTTAACAGACAAACAGAACCATGGCTTAAAGACACTGGACACTATTGGTAATTGTCAAAGACCAGTCTTCTCACTTGGTGTACATGTATCTCAACAAATGCACAAAATAACAAACCTGTGAAACTTGAACTCAATTGTTCAGTATGATACTATTCTTTGACACTCAATTGAACTTCTAGCACATGTTTTATTTGCCATGTGCCTCATTTTGGTTGTATGCATGTAGGATCCATGCGCAACAAGCCTGGCCTACAAGTTCTTCAACTTTTGTGGTGAAACAAATTTGGTAAGTTTGATGACAATATAGTTATATGGTATAATCCATCTAAATTTTATTTTAATTTTCATAGGGTTAGGGTTTATAGTTGTATTTCTCTTCTATACTAAACTAATGAGAGTTTGTACAGAGTTTGTACACTGTACCAGGTACATGTATGTACATATTGTAGCTATAGAAGTTGAAATTTTCAAAAATGTTGATTGACTTTGTTCCTTATTTTAAATGTCCGTAGATTACACAGGCCATTGTCAAACAAGGAAAAGCAACAGCAACACTTAGAGTCCGTAGATTACACAGGCCATTGTCAAACAAGGAAAAGCAACAGCAACACTTAGAGTCCGTAGATCACACAGGCCATTGTCAAACAAGGAAAAGCAACAGCAACACTTAGAGTCCGTAGATTACACAGGCCATTGTCAAACAAGGAAAAGCAACAGCAACACTTAGAGTCCGTAGATCACACAGGCCATTGTCAAACAAGGAAAAGCAACAGCAACACTTAGAAAAGATAAAGGCAGCTGACGACTACGAGAAATACAAGGAGAAAAATGCAGTGGCTGTCAGAAATGTAACAGAAAAAACAGCAAGAGAGTTTGCTGTCTTATCTTCAACAACATCAGCTTGTGTGAAAGGGGAAAAGCAAACTCATACTTGCAAATAGACCTTGAGATGAGAATAGTGTGACCACAATTTTGTTTTGATATGTGCATCTCATAAAGATTTTGAGGACAAAGCACAAAAAAAAGTGTTAGTAGGACTGGAATGCGTTCAAAAAGGTTTACTACTATAAAAGTATTCCTTTGTACATGGAGAATCTTGTGGTTGAAACTATTTAGTAGAAGGGCAAATGGGATCTGGTGTTGGTAGGGGTGGGGTTTGGATAGGAGGGAGGGTGTGAGGAAGAGAGATACTGCCCGTTTAAACATTAAGCTGAAAACCAATGTGGAGAGGGACAGCTGCACTTCAAGAGAAGCACAAGATTGAAATTCACTGGACTTTTTTCTGCACCTCCCATGGCAAAGGTCCTGTGGACGGCATGGGAGGGGCAGTGAAACGTCACGTGTGACCTACACAAAATGATTGTGTCTTCGAAACAAAGGACAATATGATTTCGAAGCTAGATGTGCCAGAAAATGCGGGCATTTAAAATTTTCTGTTGAACTTTAAGATAAGCATCCATGACCAAGAGTCAAGACAAGGAACTGTTTCACCATATCGTTTCTATCGTTTTGTTTTCTTTGATATCTATGTAAGAGAGAATTTCATTTGGTCTACTTCACTCTACTTACCTGTAGAGCGAATACTACAATTGCATTGTTCCCTATGCCGGCAGGCAATTGACTAAGATTTTTACACACAATAGCGCCCTCAAGAGTCCTATCCCTGACGCCCTGTGACATGCGCACCACGTCTCTAAGCAGGCAGAGGTAACGGACATGGATTTTTACTGTCCGAAAAATCATTAAGATTTAGCTGCCTTTTGCTTGATAAAGTGAAGAAATTAGCGGCTATCCGGTAAGAGGATAGCTCGTAGAGTTGTGAATTGTTTTGAGTGTTTTCTAGAAAGTGATATTATGACTTCATATAAAAAATCGGGACCCACATCCCTCCTAGACCTCGGAGTCCTCGGGGGGATTGCGCCGGTGACACTACGTCGCCGCGCAAGCAATCCCCCCCCCCCAGTCAGCCCCCTCAGCCATTGTCGGCTGTCGGGGCTGACGGATCAGCCACAGATCAGATTAATCTGAAGAAGCCTCATGCCCGGCTAAGGCCGCGGGTAATAAGGCAAGGAAGCAGGCATCCTTCGTCATTCCCCATCGCCGCCCACAAAAGGCGGCCCGTGGCAATTTTGCATGGCTGCACCGATAACACGGCAGGCTCATGATACCCACAACCCCAACCTGGCTAACCACACGCTCAGTCGGGCCGTGGTTTTCGAGCGCCCGCCCCCCCCCCCCCCCATATATCAGGGAGTGGCATAAGTGACTTGACAATCTCTGGGCGTCCTCCCACCGACGGACCCGTGGGGGCCGCCTCCGGAAGTTCTTGGGGTCCGGGGTCAAGTTACCTCCAACCGGTGGGTACGCGAAACGATCGGCCGCGGCTACGTGCTCGAGTTTACTAAGCCCAACTCACTCTGATTACTTTAAGAAGTGAACCAAGCTTTTGGGTTAATATTTCTTTCACTACCCCTTGTTGGGCTTTGCCAACTGTGGGGTCTGAAACAAACTCAGAGGCTCCTTTACAGGTTTCAAGAGTGGATAAGATTGATATCAAGAGTGGTCCCTGATAGCAGGTGTTTATACTTTGATGAGTGCATGGTTAGACATACATGTACATGTACATGTAGCTGTGCGAAACATCAAACACTGAAGCAAATGTCCCCATCACGCTTGTCTTAGTTCAACTTGGTATCAACAAGTTCTTTAGAATAGAGAATAATAGAACAACATTGGAACACAGAGAAAGGATCACAGAAGGAGTTTGAACTTCTTTACTTCAGAAGAAACATGATCGTCGCACCTAGTCCATTGCAGTCATATGCTTATCTTTTTGTGACTGCTGACACAAACCTCCACTTTGGGGTCAGCCAATTGTCCAAAGTGGAGCACCATAGTGTATTGTGGATAACCGGCGTACGCATGACTCTAAATCGGTAGTTTTTCTGAATAAAAAAGTGGCAGAAGAGAGGGGGACAACCTTGAGAAGATCATTGTGTAAGGATTTGTTGAAGGTAGTCGTTGGACAGACGGAATGAAAGAACGCACAGGCTAATCATTAAACGTTGCATAGTGATCACTGGATAGGCAGAAGTGGAACTCCATCATAGTCATGGTCACAAAGGGTCAGCCATGACTCGTAGGATGACGACGAGGAGTGGCAGGAAAAGAATATTTACAGTCTTAAAATGTTTGGACTTGTGGTTTGGAGTTGGCTAAGGTTGGCCACATCATCGATTAACATGGTAAAAAAGACGGACTCGCTCCCTGCCAGATGCACTATTATTTTAACCCAGAAAATCAATGAAATTTGTATTTACACATGTATGTCAATTTTTAACAAAAGTCAAAATTCTGTAAGATTTTGGTGTAAATTTCATGAACTAAAAAAAACAACATTGCCAGATACATGTAGCTGTCATTAAAAAGCGGCGTTTGCAAGATCTTTAAGAACCAGCAGGGTGAACTGTACTTGACTGCGCATACGATGAAGTCTTATTTGACGCGAAATATCTACTCCATATTGTGGAATATCTTGTAGCAAAATGGCGTCAGAAAATAGGACACAGCATTCTTCAATGCATGCCCCAAAATGAGCTGTAGTTAACCAGTGTAAAATGCGGTGCCAAACCTTCGTACCTAAGGGTTCTTGTGGCTCATTGATCTCTGTATTTGCTGCCCGGGCTAAACTCCTTCCATTTTCCTTTCTCTTTGATTGGAAGTTCCTTGTTATCGCCAGAAAGATAACATTGTGACCTTTGTTCCATTGTTTCAGAGTTCCCACAACTCATGTGTATACCTACCTACATAATGTAGAAACTTTAAACACTGTGTGGACATGTACATGTCCACACAGTGTTTTTACAGTGTATCTGTTTGTTTTCTGAATTAGACAATACAAAGGAGTGTCCACAAATTGTATGCAACAAAGAGCTTCGTGTGTGCATTAATTGTCTGAGTGATAACTCAAGAGGGACTTTAGATATCAACTTAATGTGTGGATTGGTCTTGTTTTCTATGGACCACCTAGATCAAATGCTTACATATGGACTGGCATGCAGGGGTTTTGTGTTTACCAACCTAACTTTTTTGTTCATTGTTTTTTCAGTTCATCGATCCCATCAGACAGAGTTACTTCGTCTCATCACAGGACATTGTCCACTTCTAACTTCCCAGGTAGCTTGCAATTGGTTTAGACAGCTATTAGAATCACCCTTGGATTTGGAACCAGGTAAAGATTTGATACCTTTCACATATTGATACAACCTGGGAAGTAAACTTAGATATTGACATAATACATGTAGAGAGAGACTGCCAACATATGGCTAAATATTACAGTTGGTAGAGCACCAGCATGGCCGCTCAGGACAATTTTCCTTTGTTCAACCCAAAATCATTTAAGTTTTCCAGTCAAATTTCCATTGTGGTTTATTATTAATTCAATTAATTTATTAATTTGATGTTTTGTTCTTGGGTTGAATGGGTTTTTTGTTTTTTCCTTAAGCAGGCTATGACAGTACAGAATTTTTGGCAGTACCTTATCCAAATTAGCAAACTCTTTAGGTGTTCCGGTAACAGCCCGAAGAACTCATTGTTATTGTACGTTTTTGGTTTTTAATATTCTTCTCTGCGTCGATTGTTCGAAGAAAAAAAAAAACAGTTGCGAAGCTTGCATTAAGTTGCGGTAGTAGAATAAAGATAGACAGTTCTCTAAGAACAAGCTCTACCTGGCAAGTAGATACACACATGGTGTTACCGCAAACCAAATATATAATTAAAAAAGTTGTAACGTCATGCTGAGGTCATCAGTTTTGAAATATACATGTACTAGTTCAAAGTTTATTATAACTCAAGAAGCACAGAAGCTATTTCAACAATTTATACTTCATCAGAAGACTTGTAATGCGCGCGTATTCACCCTGCTGGGTGTTCAAGGCGCAGTTTATTAGCTCAAAAAACTGTAAAGTAAACAACTTAAATTGAAAATTGTAAAAACTGCTTTTAGATACGGATGTAAAAAAAGGGCTCAAAGTCACAAGCAGATTTATTAAAATAAAAATTTACAAAATCAAACATAAACTAGAATTTAGTGTTTGTAGAAGCAAACACTAGGTGTTCGGGCATCGGGGTCAGTGTCATGTTGATATCAGAACATTTTAATTGAATCGATACAAAAAGTATTGATCCAATGATGTATAGATCGTAAAAATCCATTGCGTATATAGTTTAAATACATGTATTAAACTCTGGTGAAATGTAACTCATTACCGGATGAGGTCATCATGATGTCATCAGGTTTGTATCGTCTTGATGTTAAAGTTTAACTGCTGATGAGTCTCAATGTCTCAAAGTTTCAATTTAAAGGGGCACATCGGTTGAATTGGGCTATTTGGGCTACAAAATAGACTAAGATATGACTTCAACGGTCTTCCAGGAATGAAGAAGAACAGTCCTTAAAAAAAATCATCAAATTTAGCTGTTTTTGAGCATTTTAAAACAAAAACAAAAAAAACCTTCCGGGCTAGTTTTACTTCCAGCCGTCTAAAAGTAACTTACCAAACCAAATTAAAATCTTTTTGTAAACAAAATTATTAACGAGTAATTGGCAAAAAAGATCATGTATTCAAATTATCGCTACAAAATGTAAATAATGGTGACAAATTTAACGTAAGATTCGCATTCAAAGAGTCTGTCTAACAAAAGCTTGTTATATGGCCCCATGGCGTGGAGCAATCGCAACGTAAGCCTTGGGGCATATCACGTACCGCACATGCCGTGTCTCGTGGGGGCTGGAGGTGTAATCCCGGGCACTATGATCTCCCAGCTTGCGGGTCTCACGTGAGCTTGGGAGGGGTTAGGAGCCAGACATCAAAGTACATGTTTTTCATCGTGGGTTTGTCAGTCGGTACACCTCGTGTTGAATCCGTTATTTCTTATGATCGCAACATTCCAATATTATGCTCTGTTTTGTTTCATGGCTCCAATATCTTTTTGTTAGGAGTTTTCAGGTAATTAAAAAAGATTGATGATGTCAAAACGTAGGAATACCGCATTTTGTTATATTGACAGTGTTATTGTGTGAGTAGCTTAAAAAATGTTTTTTGAAGAAGAAAAAAAGGATAAAAAAAAATGGAGCCCCCGATCGTAAAAAGAACAGGTGAATAAGAATTTTTTAAGTAAGGATAAAAGGTTGGAACAAAAATAATGATAAAACAAAATTCCCTCAAAGCATAATTTTTTTTTTTTTAAATATTATTGTTTTATTCTGTGAAAATGAAGTGTTATTTTTGAGATTGTTGAGGTATTATTTGGTTACGTTCCAAGCTACGCAGCTACTCAGCTACGCTTACGTTCCTTCAAGTTACGCTATAATATCAAAAGGTACGTTTTCAAGCCCGAGTCGAGCTACGCTTTCGCTCCATACGCAGCTACGTTTACGTACCCAGCTACCTTCCAAGATATGCTTACGTTCCAAGCTACGCTTACATTCCAATTTTTGCTTACATTCCTTCAAGTTACGCTATAATTTCAAAAGGTACTCTTTCAAACCTGAATCAAGTTACGCTTACTTTCCATACATAGCTACGTTTATGTTCCAAGATACCCAGCTACAATTATGTTCCAAGATATGCTTACGTTCCAAAAGATTAGGTTACGTTCTCAGCTACACAGCTACTTAGCTACGCTTACATTACAAGATACTCTTACGTTCCTTCAAGTTACGCTATAATAACAAAAGGTACGCTTTCAATCCTGAGTCACATCGATGTGTGTTAGCACTGTATACTCAGTACTCAGTAAGGATAAAACCAAAATTAATGATCTTTATACATGTGTACATCTAGCTCTTGTGAAAAAAATGCTCTGAAGAAACTTTTTTCATAAAAGTTTTACAAATAATGGACACATTTTGTGAAATTAAATGCATACAAAAACTGAGATTTCATGTGCCAAATAAATGAAGAAGTTGCACCTCACTTTTGTCATAAAGTGTCTATATGCTGTGCAAGCCTTCAGTATTTAATGGAAATAAAGCCTGGTTGAAGGTTGTACATGTATCTTCATTTTTTTCTATTTCTTTTCACACATTTAAAGCCATTTGACACTTTCGGTGAACAGTAATGTCCAAAGGCCCACACTTCTTGTATCACAACTGATATAAAAAATAACAAACCTGTGAAAGTTTAGGCTCAATCGGTCATCGGAGTCAGCAGAAAATAACGGGGAAAACCCACCCTTGCTTCCGCACGTTTCACCGTGTCATGACATGTGTTTAAAATAATATTAAGGTAATTGCTCTTTGTCTGTAAATGACCTTCAATTAAGTTGTTTTTTAATGGATAGCAAAGATAAGTAGACTGAGTATACAGTGCTAACACACATCTGTGTATGGGTAAAAAACAAAATTAATATTCTTTATCCCCGATGCAAATTTAACATCTCTTTAAAATAATTGTTTTAATGTTTTCTCGAAAAGTAAAGTATTTCATGGAAAAATATTTCAAGAGGTCTTTCACCATTACCTTCTGTATAAAACCCTGTAAGTTATTTGTATATCTGTGAATTTTTTTTTCTTTTTTCTTGTGCCGAAAGTTTATAATGGCTTTAAAGGCAGTGGACACTATTGGTAATTACTCAAAATAATTATTAGCATAAAGCCTTTCTTGGTGACGAGTAATGGGGAGAGGTTGATGGTATAAAACATTGTGAGAAACGGCTCCCTCTGAAGTGCCATAGTTTTTGAGGAAAGAAGTAATTTTCCACGAATTTGATTTCGAGACCTCAGATTTAGAACTTGAGGTCTCGAAATCAACCATCTAAACGCACACAAGTTTGTATGACAAGAGTGTTTTTTCTTTCATTATTATCTCGCAACTTCGATGACCGATTGAGCTCAAATTTTCACAGGTTAGTTATTTTATGCATACATGTATGTTGTGATACACCAACTGTGAAGGCTAGTCTTTGACAAATACCAATAGTGTCCACTGCCTTTAAGCTATGAAATAAAGACTTAAAAATAATTAAATAATTAACTTCATTTTAAATGCCTGATTCAGGAAAAGATGCATGCACACCACATTCAAGGTCTTATATTTGCTGGGATGCACTGACATGCTTTTTAGAGAATGGACTCAGTCGGCTATTTCACATCAGTGCATTGACAGATATCACCCCTCAACTGGTACAACTTCTACAAATGGCTCTCGCATTTCAAATTAAGGTAATTGCTCTTTGTCTGTAAATGACCTTCAATTAAGTTTTTTTCAATGGATAGCAAAGATAAGTAGACATTAGGTGTTCGTCCTGTGGTGTACACAACACTGTTCTGGTTTGATTTTACTATGATTACAATCCAGACCCTGATAGTGATCTGAATTTGAGGCAGACCTTGATCCATGTTCTGATAAGTTGACCTAGCTAGATATTTCAAGAACCGTTTCAGTATTTTGTGTGAACTTCCTGTTTGAACTGTAAGCAAATGTCATAAGGGGTCACCACAGTGTAAGAAATGTCAAATTCATTTAAACCTATAAGCAAGCATTTTTTAACAATGTAATATCGATCAGGAGTTACCACTCTTTTAATTTTAAATTTAAAATAAGTTGCAGTTGCTGTGATAATTGCAAAGAGGATAATTACTGACTGAGGTGCTGTTGTTTTTGAGAAATGAGTAAAACAAGTCACAAAATAATTTCCATCTCAGTGAGAGGAAAATTATTTTAGCATTTATACTCGGATACAAATAAAACAAGCAGACAA
This sequence comes from Asterias rubens, assembly GCF_902459465.1. Lineage (NCBI taxonomy): Eukaryota > Metazoa > Echinodermata > Asteroidea > Forcipulatida > Asteriidae > Asterias > Asterias rubens. The sequence continues at coordinate 27,525,130 of NC_047062.1, forward strand.
ATTATATTTTGATTGATTGCCTCAGCCTCTGAAAACTGTTTTACTGCCAAAACAAAGTTGTGAAGGTTGCCAAAAAACTTATGGCTAGCCAGTCACACACATAAAAATAGCTTAGGGACCATGGATAAATTATGTCACGGGAACAACCGCGTTCCTTCGCGTGACAAATCGAACAAAAGAAAATCTACAGAGTGGAAAGCGTTATCCCCCAACCATCGGTCTTGAGGAAGGCCCACTGTATAACAAAGGAACAATGGTGTTGGCCAAAAACCACTGTGTAGTTATAATCGGCTTACTGGAAAGATAAACCCAAGTTGTTTCCACTGCAATAGGCTATGTCTACTGTCGTTTCAATAAATAAACAACAACCAAGAATCCATGTAAATTATAATAATTGTATCTCTGGTCTAGTGTATATTTTGACCTTTTTTTTTTTCAAGTTACAAAAAGATTAATCCTAGCCCTTTTCACGCAATAAGTCAAAAAACAACCGCAGATTGAAAAATAAAAAATAGTGCGTCTTTGCACGACCACCATGCAAAATAATTCCCCAAAATACAACAGAATAAAACAAAATCAATAGGAAAACATCTTATGCTAAACAGTAAAACTATAATACTCTTTTTTGTACGTCCAAGGTATCCAAAATGTTTCATGTTTGAACAATGAAGCCGACACGTTATGTAGTTTTTCTTAAACATGCTAAATATTTCTAAGGAACTGCTGAGAATTCACCAGCGCCAATGTTGTATGAATTTAGCTCGGGCACCAACGCTGGTTAGTACTGCAATTTTCGGACACCAGATTCTCCCGAAAGTCTTAATCTCAAGGCGGTTGTAACTAATTTCGTAAGCTGTTGCGCAATTTTTCCAACGGAGGGCGGCACTCTCCCACTATCACTAGCGTTCAATGTTTCTTGCATTATAGTTTGTTGCACGCAAAGTAACAAGACTACTAGGCCTGTATATTGAAAACACTGTTTGAGAGTGTGTGTCGCTGGATAGTGCGTTTGTGTACTGTGTAGTTTTGCGTTGTGTTATGTGTGATTGTGAGCCGGTCATCATAAATAATCATAATAATAATAATGAGAACTTATAAAGCGCACAAATCCATCAAAGTGCTCATGGCGCTAAATACAAAGAATAATATTTACATGTACAATAACCAAAATTGAAAGGTAAGCCTAAGCTAAGAAGAAATCCAGAACATGTTGAAGAGAAATACAATACAAATGCAATATCAAAGAAAACATCGAAGGGTAGAAATCAAACCATTTTCTCAAATACTTGGTTGAAAAGATGTGTCTTAAGGTTTTTCTTAAATTGTGTTAAAGAAACAGATGATTTTACTAGTGCTGGCAATTTGTTCCATAGGCGTGGGGCAGCATGTGAGAAAAATCGGTGGGCTCCCCATGAATGATTGGATATGGGCTCAATAAGGAGACTAGAATTGTAAGACCGGAGTTTGCGAGGAGGATTGTATGGTTTGAGTAGATCATCAATATATGCAGGGGCATTGTTGGTGAGTGATTTATACACAAAAAGCAGAAGTTTATACTTAACTCTACTGCTTACGGGTAAAAACCAGTGTAATTCTTTCAAAATCGGAGTTATATGACAGGACTTTTTATTTAAGGTGATAACACGAGCAGCATAGTTCTGAATACGCTGAAGTCGTTCAATTTGAGTATTAGGAAGACCATATAGAAGTGAGTTACACATGTCAAGTCTGGAAACGACGACGGAGTGGACTATTTGCTCAGTTGCTTTTTGTGTTAAATATTTCCTCACTTTGCCTATATTACGAATGTGAAATGTTGTAGAACGTGCAATACTAGAAATATGTGAATTAAGTGTCATGGAAGAGTCGAAGATCACACCAAGATTACGAGCTTTGGTAACAGCGGTAACTTCGGAGTCACCTATATTAATATGGGGAATAGTAACTTTAGAGAGTTGTTGGCGTAAACCAAGTATCATAAATTCAGTCTTGTTATCATTAAGTTTAAGGAAATTGTCTTGCATCCAAACACGAATTTCACCAACACACATGTTTCAATACGACTGATGCTCTCATCAGCAAAATGTTTGGATGGTTTAAAAGAGAACTACAACTGAGTGTCATCAGCATATACATGATAGTTCAGTTTGTGTTTCAGGATGATGCTATGAACTGGGTAGGTGTACACCGTGAACCACAGCGGTCCAAGAACCGACCCCTGAGGGACTGAAAAATCATGAACAACTGGGTCCGATGTGGAATTGCCAATGCGTACATGTTGTGGTCTGTTTTGCAAATAGGATTGGCACCATTTAAGGGCATTGCCCTGTAAACCAATAATATCACGTAGTCTCTTGAGCAAAATAGTGTGATCCACGGTGTCAAAAGCCGCACTTAAATCAAGCAGAATCAGGGCAGTCACATGGCCTTCATCCATAGCACATAAAATGTCATTTTGCACCCGCAATATCGCCGATTCAGTGCTATGCTTGGACCTGTATGCTGATTGAAATTTATCAGCAAGGCCAGAGTCAGAGATAACAGTATTCAAACTGGAGGCGACTATGCGCTCAATGGTCTTGCCAACAAACTTCAAATTAGCCACCGGTCTGTAGTTAGAAAAAGTCTCAATATCTAAACCTGGCTTCTTGATTAGGGGACGAATGTAAGCAGTCTTAAGACTGTCTGGAAAATTACCTTGCTCAAAGGACTTGTTCACAATAGTAGTAATAAGAGGTGCTAGAACATTAATACACCTTTTAAGAAGATGTGTAGGTATGGGGTCCAGTTCACGATTTCATGATTTCGCGGTACCTTTATGAACGAATCTTGGAAGTGTAATCATCTCTTTTAACCCGGGTCCTAATGTAACAATTACATGTAGATACAAAATAAGTTGGGGATGATTTCAAATTTAAAAATAATTGTCACCAGTTCAACTTGTTATGGCAGTAGCATATTATTGTATTGGCTTTGGCAAACTCAAGGGTTGGCTGTACATGGACATAATTATTATCTCCAACCCATTGTCTGGTGTATACCTGAGCTAGACCGCGAACACTAATCCTTCACCCCTTAGTGGCTTACTTAGGAGCTGCCTTGTCCATGTAATCTGAACAACAAAAGGCACCAACAATAGAGTTCGATAATGAGGGACCTTAAAAACCAGTGAAGCGCTTAATCCATCTTGGGACAGGCACATGACAATTTTGGGACGGACTCGTTCTAGAACGAGTCTGACCGTGGGCGGCAGCGTTCTTAATTTATCTATGGTCCCTTAGGGTACACCTGATCCCATAATTGTTTGGCCAGTACTTGGCTTCTTCTTCCCACAATACCCTCATCAAATTAGGCCAGTACCTGGCTTCTTCTTCCAATGAACACGTGACCTTAACCATTACTGGGCACCACGCCCGTGGTAATTAATTGGCAAAAAATTGCCACACCACAACAAATTTGGCCAACAGGGCTTCTTCTTCCAATGAACACGTGACACAACCATTAATGGGCACCACCCCCCTATTACTTATTTAAATGGTAAACAACATTTTTGTTTGTTAAACACTCCCACAAACCTTGGGCACCATGCCCCAAATTATTTAACTGACATGTTTTTACATGCTAAAACTGAGGAGAAAATCATTTTTGTTACATTTTTTTACTCATTTCTCAAAAACTACAGCACATCAGTAAGTAATACATTATTTTAAAGGAAGCTTTCCACTATCATTACATGTATCTTCAAACACATGTAAGTAAATCTTTTTTAGCATGTAAAAACGTGCCAGTTAAATAATTTGGGGCGTTGTGCCCAAAGTTTGTGGGTGTGTGTGTAACAAATACAAAATTTGTTTGCCAAATAAGTAATAGGGGCATAGTGCCCATTAATGGTTGTGTCACGTGTTCATTGGAAGAAGAAGCCCTGTTGGCCAAATTTGTTGTGGTGTGGCAATTTTTTGCCAGTTAATTACCACGGGCGTGGTGCCCAGTAATGGTTGAGGTCACGTGTACATTGGAAGAAGAAGCCATGTTGGCCAAATTTGTTGTGGTGTGGCAATTTTTTGCCAGTTAATTACCACGGGCGTGGTGCCCAGTAATGGTTGAGGTCACGTGTACATTGGAAGAAGAAGCCATGTTGGCCAAATTTGTTGTGGTGTGGCAATTTTTTGCCAATTAATTACCACGGGCGTGGTGCCCAGTAATGGTTGAGGTCACGTGTACATTGGAAGAAGAAGCCATGTTGGCCAAATTTGTTGTGGTGTGGCAATTGTGTTTTGTGTTAGAAAAAAGTACCCAGCCCCTTTAAAGGAAGCTTTCTACTATCAGTTTCTTCAAACTGTGTGAGTTGATTGTATAAATCTTTGGACATTGTTTACAAAAAGTATCCAGACCCGTTGATCACAAGTAATTCCAAATTTTTGGGGGTAACCTGCAGGGGCAGGGACCCCCGCAAAATACCAGCATGTATAAGGGGAACCACGAGAAAGGTACCAAGGCCCCCGATTTGCAAGGCCATGCAATTGGGCCGTACAACCAACTCACTGCTTCGTGGGTTATTGTGTTCAATCAGCAATGTACTGCACGCTGGCATGGACATTTTGTTTTTGTTTTCCTTTCTACGAATGTTTAATCAATGATTTCACTCTTAAATACTGTCATGATTTGCCTCATGCAAATAATAGTAGCTTTAAGAGGGCAATGCTTCCTAACTAAGCTCCTCCGCGGACACCGCAATTAAGATGCTCACAGTCACAAAGAGACTGCATTTAAAAAAATTAATTAAAAGCGAAGAGATAAAAGAGAAGCCATGGTTTTTAGGATACTGGTTGGCAGTATATTTTTGAGACGGATCAAGCATAGCAGTGTTTGGGATTGCAGTATTTGTAAAAGATAACTTATTTTATTTATGTTCTTTGATCCAGGATCCTGTCATCCTTTCTTGTGTGCTGTCAACTATTTCAACCCTGTTCCCCATTGTCAAAGAAAATCAAGAACTTATGAATAGTTTTCTTGATAAGGTAAGAGCAGTTGCCTCTTATTTTTGGACCCTCAAGGTCAAATGTAAAGGTCATTAGAAACCAGCGCTATGGTCACTTTTTGACTTTAAATGGCTTGTAATTTGACTTATGAAATATTGACGACTTGTGAAGAAACTAACTAACCAAAAGGGAAATGTATGTTGAAAAGACCTTGAACGCAGACTATTCACGAAAGCTACATAGCACTCTTCAACGATGATCACTGGAGCGTGACTGTGCTCTACTGTATACACTACTTGTCAACACCACCTTGTCTCTTTGTTCACTTCCAATGGAGGAAATGCGTAGTTTAGAATTTGTGAGACTTTCTAATTATGTTTTGAACCTGAAAAAAAGGTTAAATGTTGTCAAACTTTGTGTAGCGATTAAAGCTTTTTGCAAGACCTTGCTGGAATAGCTTCTGTACTTTAAATATGAAAAGATGAAACTCAAAGAGTTTAGCACAGGTTCCACTTGAATGTGCTAAAACAATGAAAACCTCAAATGGTCATAACTTCTTGGCAATGTCCCTTTGACCATCAGGTGATCAAATTATTGGTTTTTCTGTCAGTCCTTGGTTCTATCTGACTATCAGCAGCTCGCCATGGCAGCTTCGCTGTTCTAGTTTAAGATTGTAATCAGATATGCGATTTGGTTGGTTTGCAGATATTTTCAGCTGCTGTGTTCTCCCTTCCCGGACAAACAAAGGTACTGTTTTTTATTTGTTACTTTACTATCTTGATATTAGGCCGTATAACTTTGTTTATGTTTTTATGGTTTTCGTGCACCTTTTTTTTAAAAATATTCACTATCAGATGAGCTCTGCCATTAACTGCCTGTTATATTTAGTTAGTATGAAGTCACTCTCGTTTGAACAGAGGATTTAATGTACAACAAAATTAAAAGGTAAAAATATTTATTTAAAAGTTTGGTTGTATCTTTTCAGATTTCTCTTACATGTACAACTACATGTACAGCAGGAGGAATTGGACTGAGTTTCCTAATTGTGTGAAAGAAAGAATCTCACAAAATTATGTTTTTTTCCTCAAAGTTTTATTTTGCTCCTTTTATTTTACCTGTCCCCTTCTATGGGCACTATACATTTGTCATTCATTTCACTCAAAGATGCATAACATTTTTAATTCTCATGTATTAAAGTGTCTATGTTCTTAGCATTATTTTGTTTTACACCAACAATTGTACACGGCCTTTGACACCCCTTGTTTTACATGTACTCTTTGCATGACTTATTTTGGGTAAAACAAAGGCAAGTTCAACTGAGTGGGATATGGACCTGTGACCTCCAGATAATCGTGCCAGGGCTTTATCAACTAAGCATTCTTGCCCTTACAGTACATGTATGTTTGCAGTCTCCCTAATTTGCCAATATCGTTGTTCTTGGCTGCCAGTTACAAGCAAGTCTGCCTGTAACTACCATATCAACCAGAGATCACATCGATGTTTACCATACATGTACATGTACAACTTGGAAGTTGTGCAGGAGAGGGATGGGACTTTTGTTTAATATCTAGTAATAAATCACAAGGAAAACTTAATGTACATGTAACAAAGTCTTAAAGGATAAATGGTTCAAAAGCACAAGACACTATTAAACCATGAAACTCAAAAATCATTAATGATTTATAAATGACTCAATGTGAAAATACATTTGTAAATGTTTGTGAAGAAAAGGTGTAAGTTAAATGTGGCAAAATAAAAATCAAAAATGCCTTTCAAGGGGATGTAGAAATTTCAGATTTTCAAATGTCTGAAAACAAAATTGTATTGATTATGTTTAGCATTTAAGGTTAAATATGTGTTATGTTTTGAGTACGATTGAGCCTTTGGCCTATTTAGGATAATAGTGTGGATCTTACCTGTATTCTCAGAAGACGAGGACTCGACCTGTACAGAATGTCCGGAGGCATGCTTGTTCTGCACTATTGAAGATATGCAGAGACAACTCAATGTTCATGGTGGTATGTTTACTATTGTTTTTCTTTTGGTTGTTGTTCTTCTTAGGGTTTTTAAAATCTGTCAAACTGTTTACTTTATAAAACATACCAGCAGTACACTGTGTTTTTAAATGTGTTTTTGAAGGTAAAGGAACCGTGTTCTGAAAAATGTCTGAGTCATGTGCAGTATATTTTTGTGTGAATCTTTTGGAGCTTCTTGAATAAATGTTTTCCTTTGAAAATATTTCTGCCACAATAAAACCCTGACTTGATAACATTGATTAAAAAAAAGAAGCAACTATGTGTTTACTGTGAATCATGCTGTAATCCGAGAATTCTCAGACTTATTGCCTTCAATGAAGTCAAGTACAAATCATATGAGTCTACTTCACTCTACTTACTGGTAGAGTCGAATTACTAATTTGTGTATTCCCCATGCCACTGGGCAATATTGCTAAAAACTTTCACACACAATAGAGCCCTCCACCGTCCTACCCATGCCCCGTCTTGGTCCGTTTGCTGATCGCTCGGGAAATTCCGAGCACATTCCAATCATGCCGTGCTGCGCTAGGCCTGAATAACTCTGACGTAGCAGTATCAGCATAATTTCCCACAGTCTGGTATCTGTACGTCTTCGGTGCAACGCAACCAGAAACAGCCAGGCTTCCTCGTATGTTAGTTGGTGTGTAGGGCTTGTACATTTACGTTCGTCTTTTAATTTTTGTAAACATGATTGCTGTAGAACGATGTGTGAATTTTAGTCTGCCTAAAATACGTTTTTAGGGAAGATTTTGAGAATTTTTGTAAGTGCAATTAATTGAGGAGAATGGAATCTTAAAATGTTATGCACGAGGATGTTTAGCAACAGAGCTAACAAAATAGATCGATGTACACGAGCATGGGATTTTCTGGCATTTTTAGTCTTAGTCCAAAGGGTAACTTTGTACATGTAGGTAAAAATAATTATAGGGTCACAGTGCCTGAAAGTACTTTTTATGCAGAAAAAACTAAACACTACATCCAAAATTTCCGTATCATACTCACACAGCTTGGTCAAAATCAACCGGTGGTCGACCACCATTAAATATCTAAGCCTATGAGTAATTTGACACGTCTTCGCGAAGATAAGAAGCCCAGCCACAACACCACGTTGGCATTCGGTTGTGTACTGTGTGCATATATACAAGAAGGTACATGTACATGTCAGACATATCCTTTGCCGACGCACTTGGCCACAATTAGACGTGACATGTAATGGAGGACAATTTTCGCCCAAAACTGTGCTTTATAGTTAAGTGCCGATAGCCATGCAGGATATCTTTCTTTATTTTCGAAATAATCTGCAAATATACCCATACAAGTTACAAGTTCTCTCATCCGCAAATAAAACACTCGACTCCTCGAGTCTTGCCGATGCGGTCAGCAATATTGTTATAGTATTTTTTCATTGACTGACAATTTCTTCCCTCTAACAATCGATCGCAACCGCTGATCTCTAATTAATAATAACATAAAGATCAGTGATCGCCTTTGCATGCACAACAAAACGCACATGGTGTGTATTTCCCCGGGTTCCCGCCGTAGCATGATGCAGCGAGGCTTTTACTCGACACGTCGGGTGCATGCAAGTTACCAGGCTGGCCCGCTTGTCTGTTTCCAGTTGTGCGCGTGCGTAGTATTTTGTTGACCCACACGTTGAATATGTATGTGAGGTGACATAACTCAAACATGCACACGGACCAAGACGTTTCTCCGGGGCGATGAGTGGACTATAAGTCAGGTGAGTCGTTGCGCGCGCTGTCGGTGAATTGGCCGCGGTGTGCGTGAAAAGGAAACGAGAAACGTCTTGCACCAAGACTACCCATTCCCCTTTCAACCCATTCAACCCAACTGAAGGTTAAACGCCCCAGCAAGACTAAGAAGCTGGTGCTTGGGGGTAACCAAAAGAGGTAAAGGTGGCTCCGGAGCACACCGCGCCCTCTCTCGACCCGGCTTCGGGGTCGCTGCATCCCCCCTCTATGTTTTGTAGCTTCTGTACCAACTTATGCGCTTGCAGTGTATTGAAGGCTGATGAGAAATCAAAAAATAGTGTTGTAACGTAAATTTTAGGTTGATCAAGATGACTCAGGATATTTTGAACTAGTGTGGTTACAGCATTATCTACCTATGCAAACTGGCAAGGATCGGCAAAAATCCTGGTATGTTTCAGGAGAAGTTCTTTCACAATGCTCTCAACACATTTCATTAAAATGGCGGTAAGAGCTACTCACTGATAATCATTCAAAGCTGAAGGTTTGGCTGTTTTTGGAATTTGGACAACATTTGACGACTTTTGACACATTTTTAGAATCTTTCCAGAGATCCCATCTGGGCCCTTTGCTTTGTTGACTTTTAATATCTTCTATGCAATTTCAACGGTTTGCAAGCTGAGTTGGTTTGCGTTTTCTGTGCTTGCATTGGTTTCTAAAATTCTGCAGATGGCAGTATTAAAAATCGCTAAAAATCATAACGTCCAAGCGACCAAAGACAACATTCAGCTTGTTTGTGAAATCAGGTACATGTAGGTTCTCTGGTGCAATGTTAATTTTCCTGTTCTTTAGACCACGACCTGTTTTGGTTTTTAGACCCTGCCAAGCCTTTTTGGGTTTCTTTAGGCTAAAATGGTCCTCTTTTTGTTTTCCATAATTGCGCTTACCATGTGATTTCACGTAAAATTTTCCGTTTTTCTCCCACATTGTGATTTTCAACGGCTAGTACTTTCCGTTTTAAGAGGTTACGTATCTCCTGTGTTATCCATGGCTTATTGTTGGGATAGAGTTTATGTTCTATTTGCTGAAACAGTCAAATCCTCACAAAAATTGATAAACAATTTTCCTATGTGACCGTCGTGTTTTGCTCAATGCAGACCATTCCATGCGGTCCCTAAATGATCAGAACTCAGTAACCCCTGAGCTGATTAGTTTCATTCGCACTTTAAAATAGAGGGTAATCCCTCTCAATAAGGTGATGTTATACTCTATAATTTACTGCCATACTAGTCATTGTAAGACCAAGCAGAGAATCAGATTTATTGTTTGAGATCCCATTGAATGCTTCAGAAAATGCTGTAAAAAAGAGGTACTAGTTCTTGAGGTAAATTCCCTCCTTTTAAATTTGATTTTTAGCTCGCAAAATGGAAAGTTGTGTCAGCCCAAGGTTTGAACTCAAAACCTGATATGTTTCATTTCTAAGAAGGGGTAATGCTGTGTGATTTTTTTAAATTACAGTTCACTTTTTCGAGCCATGCATTTTTCGCCCGGATCAGCTTATTTCCTCTTTTTTTATATTCTGAGTTGAACAAAATTGAATCAAAATTGAACAATACTATACAAAATCATTACAATTTTGTAATTTCCTCTATTTTGGTGAAGTTACAGTTGCTCGCCTGTTTTCCGCGTGCTTCTACAGTTACAGTTTTGCAACAGAGCAATAGTTACAGTTCAGAACAAATTTAATCAGTTTGTTGTAAAAAAAAATCTACCTTTGATTTAATTGCAAAGATCAAGAAATGTTTTTACACTTTATTGTGAACGGAATGGCCCAAGTTTAGGTTTTACGGACAAAGGCACAGCTTCAAGTTTAGGTTTTACGGACGAGCGCAAGGCTTCACATTTAATTGTTAATGGAATGGCGCTAGCTTAGGTTTTACGGACGAACACACGGCTTCACACTTAATTGTGAATGGAATGGCCCTAGTTTAGGTTTTACGGACGAACGCACAGCTTCACACTTAATTGTCTCCTGGTCTGGGGCTCTACTTGAAAACTGTGACCATCCAGTGTATCTAGGTGTCACCCTAGACCGCTGCCTCTCCTTCAAGACCCATGTTGAGAAGACCAAAGCCAAAGTCTGTGCAAGAAATAACATTGTAAGCAAAGTTACTGGAATAAGATGGGGTGCCAGCCCGGACACTCTTCGATCAACGGCCTTAGCACTTTGTTATTCATCTGCAGAGTATGCGTGCCCAGTCTGGGCTAGATCCACCCACGCTAAGAAGATCAAAAGAAATGTTGTCCGAGCAATAACTTGTAAAAAACTTGGCGTATCAACTCCAAACTTGGTTTGTGGTTTAGTTATGGGATCCCCCAGAAGCCTTTTGTTTGTGGACCCCCTCAGATAAATATTAAGCTCTTATATGGCTAAAACAAAAGAAATGTTGTCCGAGCAATAACTCGAAAAGGACTTGGCGTATTACTTCCAAACTTGGTTTGTGGATTACTTTAGGGATCCCCCAGAATCCTTTTGTTTGTGACCCCCTCAGGGTATCAAGGTCATTGTGGTTTAAACAATAACTCGAAAAGGACTTGTGTAGCAACTCCAATCTCAGCGGGGCATTTGTGTTGTCAACACATTTGCTTAAGTGCTTGAGCTAGTAATCGCTCGTGAAATAGGTTTACGCTTAAGCAATTTTTTTGCTATGTTAAGCAAACAAATTTGCTTACCATTAAGCAGCTCTATGAAATTGGGCCCTGGACTTAGAAAAACAGATACTTTATCCCACATCTGGAAGCTTTTTCAGCAAGGCTGCCATGTCCCCATCATCTATGACCACAGCAACTTTGATTATGGGGGATGCAAGTTGGTGCAGCTACTGAGAATGCTCTCTGACCATAGCGGGTATGTGTGCGTGGACCATTGGAAAGTTGAGGATGAATGTTGAATGTTGATCGAAGGCTCATGGATAAAGAAGTCAACTTTTGTGAGATGAGACTATTGATGTATGCGGGTGCGAGGCCATGTATTGCTTTGTAGACAAGGAGAAGAATTTTGAACTGAATCCGCTTGAGAATAGGTAGCCAGTGTAGAGAACGAAGAACGTACATACATGTACGCTTGGCTTTTTGTCAGTGTGACATAACACTTTAGGAGAGAATACATGTACAGCAAGACTTGACGTGGTATTTGATCGCTAGATTGGAGAGGGCTCCATCAAGGCAGTGACACGGTCAAAGAGAATGGGAAAGAAAAAGCCATTTCGAAAATTCATCAATAGACCCAGGTCCCACTCCTACAGCACAGGTATGGGCTGATTATAAGTTGTTGTCGGACGTCTTCCTAGAGAAGTGCAAGGGTCTATTCAAAAGATGAGGAATAGTAACAGGTGGGGGTTCCTTGATGTTACGGATGCCATGTTCCTCGAGGAGAGATGATGATTTGAGGAAACCTTGGCAGGATGACACCAGGTTGATGCTCCAAGCATAGAGACATTCAATGAAGGGTGTAAAAGAGTGATTTGCAGGTGGAGAAATGTCACTTCTGGTGAACTTAAAGTGTTCAAAAGCATCAGAAGTTTGGAAAGAAGTGCATGTTAACCGATATGTGCAGTATCTGAGACACTTGCACAACCTGTGAAGGACTACCTGCTCATCTTCCATGCCCTTACATGATGAGACTTAGCCTCTCACATGACCATTGGAAAAATAAAGTCTTTGAGAAGCAACTACTGAGAAATTGCTCTCATTGAGCAGTTTGTGCATCACTTGTGCACCTTGGTAAAAATCATCAATTATGCCAGGCTTCAAATCTTTGGTAAATAAGGTGAAGAAGCGTCTGGAGATGTTACCGCAAACAAGAGATGCACTGGAACTTCACTTCCTTTAAAAAAAAAGTTGTTTGAAACAAATATATGCACCATTGAGATGGGGAGTACAAACAAATTTGCTTCTCTCAAGATACACACACACTATTCAATAAAATCACACTTTTACGCTTTGTTTTTTCTATACATTTGTGTACATGGGCAAAGTTTATCGGTAATGTTGTAATGTCAACATAAAGTTAAAAATGCATTTATGGATAGATCTATCAAATGTGGTTAAATTTTATATACATTTTGAAAATATTGATTTTTGTCCTTATTTGACCTTTTGACCTCAAAATGACCTTAAAATTCAAAATCAAGCTTGGCATCCCCCCTATTTGTCATCCTGAGCCCATGATCCATACATCTGGCATGGATGCTAGCCATTAACAAACTGTGCCGTCCGAAGTTTAATTTAACACTTTGGCTGATCTACATGTACTATCACCCACAGTTGATGCTTTCAAACGAGTCTCAAAACCGATTTGTTCTAGTGTTTTATTATCATTATTATTATATACATTGTAAACTAGACTAGTCTGATCGAAATCTTTCTCAAACAAGTTGTTTCAACAAGAATGTGTTTAGTCCATAATACATGTAATAGTTATTCATAAATACCCCAGACAGTTTCTCTACTCCTGTTGGTGAAGAGTGCGTCACGTGGGGTTGTTTAAATGGTTAATAACGACCAGTGTTTATAACCGGCTGGCGTCCGCGTGTCAGGCGCGCAAGATTATCACGCGGAATGCAATTCATAGCTATTAGTAACAGCGCGTAATCCAATTCTAAGCGCACGCGCTAATCTATTTCTAAGCGCGCGCGCACACACACAACCCACGCGCAACAGACTCTTCACAAAGTTTTCAACTGTCAAAGTGTCTGTAATTGTATTTTTAAAATGTTTTTTAACAAAAGCGCATTTATGAATGGGAATAAAAGAGTAGTGACTCGTTCTTAAGCGTCCGTTGTCCTTGCAGGGTCGTTGCCGTGCGCTAAAGGCCCCCGCCTTCGGCTCGGGGTCGGGCCTTTATCACACGGCAATTCGACCCTGCCGGCTTTAAACAGCTGTGTAAGAACTCATTGCTACCCTTTTATTCCCTTAGTATTGATAGCAAAAGATGGTTTTTGGTCTTTGGTTACATTATTTGATCAAAATGCGACATTGCAATGAGAAACAGACTATTGTTCAGTTTAATAAGTAGCATTTTTGTTTTCAATCCCATGCAGCATTTCTTTGATCACCTCTATGCCCGGATCAACAAGTTAAATGAAGATGCAGATCAGCTCACTCAGTTGGAAAAAAGCACATTGAATGAAGCACTTATCCTTCTCAGCAATGAGTTTAAACATCTTGATAAGCAGAGTGCCCTCATACAAGAAATCATGCAACCATTTACAGTTAAGTGGATGGCAGATACACTTAAAAAGTAAGTGTCTGTGTTGTTTGTTTATTTTTTGGTTTCTTTGTTTTTATTCTGGTATAAAGAATTATATGCCCTGGTGTTATATACATGTACATGTATGGTTCAACTGTAATAACTTGTGAACAACTCTTACATTTTTTAACCCTCTCATGCAATATTAAACATAACGTCATTCACTCCTCATTGCGCCATGAACATTCACTTAATTTCCTGCCGTACATAGAAATCATTGTATAACTGTCGATGTGATTATTTTCTTGTGTTCCAAGTTGACTTTATTTTGTAGAGGATGAAGTTTTCTTTTGAATGATCAAAGTGGTTTTGTTTGCATTACCAAATTCAAAACATTGTTATGAAGTAAATGTTTGTGTTCTGGAAAGTTGTGCAAGCAAGCTTTTTCAGCTGAACTGTTGGCTGAAAGGAAAACGAAGCTACAAAAGTAATTGAAAATAATCACAATATACCTGTGGAATTGAAAAGGAATGCCTCTTTTACCCACTGTTCTCAAACCCAAAATAAAGGATGGTGCTGGAGGTGGGGCTAATGCTAATAATCACAATATACCTGTGGCATTGAAAAGGAATGCCTCTATTACCCACTGTTCTCCATCCCAAAATAAAGGATGGTGCTGGAGGTGGGGCTAATGCTAATAATCACAATATACCTGTGGCATTGAAAAGGAATGCCTCTATTACCCACTGTTCTCCATCCCAAAATAAAGGATGGTGCTGGAGGTGGGGCTAATGCTAATAATCACAATATACCTGTGGCATTGAAAAGGAATGCCTCTATTACCCACTGTTCTCCATCCCAAAATAAAGGATGGTGCTGGAGGTGGGGCTAATGCTAATAATCACAATATACCTGTGGCATTGAAAAGGAATGCCTCTATTACCCACTGTTCTCCATCCCAAAATAAAGGATGGTGCTGGAGGTGGGGCTAATGCTAATAATCACAATATACCTGTGGCATTGAAAAGGAATGCCTCTATTACCCACTGTTCTCCATCCCAAAATAAAGGATGGTGCTGGAGGTGGGGCTAATGCTAATAATCACAATATACCTGTGGCATTGAAAAGAAATGCCTCTATTACCCACTGTTCTCCATCCCAAAATAAAGGTTGGTGCTGGAGGTGGGGCTAATGCGTGGGGTACGTACAATGCGAAGGTGAATCCTGGCCACTTTCCTCAAACTTTTTTTAGTAAATTTGTTTAAGTTTTTTAGAAATACAATACTTGTTTTATAAACCACACTATACTTGGAATAAAACCTGAAAAATACGAACTCATTAACATCAAAACGAAAAAGAATCTGAAGACGCCTGAAGAATAGGCTGAATTTAAAAAAAATCACATGAATATCAATTATCAAGTGGTGAAACAAAACGTAAATTTGTTTTTCAGAGAGCATGCCAAAACAAATCAGCCAAAACAAACAGAAGTTTGTGAAATTTCCAAACAAAATGAAACGAGTCCGACCATTATGAAACACACGGAGACGGTTTTTACGAAATTAAAAAAGAAAAAAACATGTTATTAGCTTCTACAATGGAATGAAAAATAATATGTGGGGGTTTCCCTTAACT
Organism: Asterias rubens; assembly: GCF_902459465.1. Taxonomy (NCBI): domain Eukaryota; kingdom Metazoa; phylum Echinodermata; class Asteroidea; order Forcipulatida; family Asteriidae; genus Asterias; species Asterias rubens. The sequence goes on from NC_047062.1 coordinate 27,540,737, forward strand.
TTTTTCCAATCGCCCGCCGGGCAAATAAAAGAATAAATTGGATCGTCCGCAGGTTTTTTCACTAGCCCGCAAACTGTATATTTTTAAAAAGTTTTTAAGATAAAGATCGTTGATTAAATGAGTAGATTCAAGGAAATTGGGGGTACGTCCATTCCCCTGGGACAGTCGGAGCTCTCGGAGGACTGCGCCGGTGACACTTCGTCGCCCGGCTCGCAGCCCCTCAACCGGCCCAGCAGCCTCAGTCGGCTACGTCGACTGGGGGACCCACTGACCAAGGAGGGAGCCTTCCTGCTCCCCGGTCACCCAGGTTTCCTCTCAGGACCGATCTTCGCACAAGAGACAGAAGACGAAAGACCGTCACGCCTGACATTCACCGTCAACCTCTGATGCGTCTACGTCTGGCTCCCAGAGGGGCAAGCATCGCCGGGGTATCGAGTCATTCCCCCGGGACAATCCGAGCCCTCGGAGGGCTGCGCCGGTGACACTTCGTCACCGGGCTCGCAGCCCTTCAACCGGCCCCCATAGTAGGGAATACATACTTCCGTTGCCCTTCTTTGGTCAGTATGCGTGGGTCTACACAATCAAAGGTTAAACGCCCCAGCAAGACAAAGAAAGCTGGTGCTGGGGGGTAACCGGCTTACCCGGCCCTCGCTGGCCACGTGGGTTCCCCCCTGACAGTCGTTGATGGGCTTTTGCATGGCCGCCTTACCCGATTAGCACCCGCCCACGCCATGGGGTGCATGGCCGAGTGGATAAGAGCACCGAACTCAAGCTCTGATGCTTCTGCTCAGCAGAGTGTGAGTTCGAATCCCGGTCATGACACTTGTGTCCCTGAGCAAGACACTTAACTATAATTGCTTCTCTCAACCCAGGGGTAAATGGGTACCTGTGAGGGCAGAGATGGTTCTTGTGATTGGTTTAGCCGAGTAGTGCATATTTTGCGCACAGGCTGTATACTCCCTAGGGAGCTGAGATGGTTTAAGGAATGATTTAAGGCCCAGTGACCAGGGGTAATATTGTCGGAAGCACTTTGAGACACCCCTCGGGCGTGAAAAGCGCTATATAAAAACGGTCTATTATTATTATTATTATGAGCTGTGGGGCAATTGCGATACTATGGGTTGAAGAATTGTTTACATGGAGCCGGGAAGCTGGGAGTCCCTCGGCATACCTCGCTCACAGGGTCGCCCTCGTCTTCGGGTTAACGGTTGCTCGGGTATCCCGTTCACCCAGGTGAGAAAACAAATTAAAAAATGTTGGTTACAAATAAAAAATAGACCATCACGCTCGACATTTCCCGTCAAGCTCTGACAAGTTTTTTATCTGGCTCCCACAGGGGCAGGCGTCTTCGGTGTAACGAGTCGTTATCCCGGGATGATTTCATGACAGCTTTTCAGACCCTTGTGGCCTCAGTTTCCGTGAGGTTCGTATTTTGCCCCACCAAGCCCGTACATCCAGCCCGACCATTCCGGTCACGACTGGGTGCACTCTGGTGCACTCCCCTCTCAGGTGCCCACCCTCATCGGTGCGGCCCTCGACTTTCGGTGGCGCAGAACACTTGTTAAAAAGCACAGTGTGGACAAAGAAAAAAGACAAAGAAAAAAGACTGGTCACCAGGCAAGTGCCCAAACAAAAGTATGGGGATACGTCTGTCCCGCCAACAGAGAACTAATTAATTACTTATTACATAGGCCTAGCTCTGCTGGCATCGGTAATGTTTTGACCTTTTCAGGAGACAGACGCCTCTAACCCTATCTATGCTAAAATTGTAAACTAACTGGCAAGGTGACCATATAAGAAGACATTAAAAAGCTAAAAAGCGGTATTAAAAGAATAAGTTTTTATATTACATTTAAAAGAGATGGGTTTCTGTTCGCTACGTATGTGAAGCGGTAGCGCATTCCAAAGCTTAGGGGCTGCCACAGAAAAAGCCCTATCACCAAATGTAGTCAACATTTTACCAGAAGGATACTCCAAGAAAATACCATTCTTCCCTGACCTAAGTCAATTATAAGAAGATACTTTCCGGATGGAAACAAGATCCTGTATGTACTTTGGAGAAAGACCATGAAGAGCTTTAAATGTCAACAACATGATTTTAAAATGAATCCTGTATGAAACAGGCAGCCAATGTAATTGACGAAGTATAGGTGTGATGTGATCAAATCGATGTGTGTTCGAAACAATTCTGGCAGCTGCGTTTTGAACCCTTTGTTTAGCTATCTGTGACTTTGGCAGACCATACAAAAGGCTATTACAATAATCAAGACGACTGGTCACAGTATTGTGTAAGGAACTGACTAATGCGTTTGATGTTGTGAAGATGAAAAAAGGCTGCAGAGCAAGATTTATTGATGTGGGTGTTCATTGTAAGTTCAAAATCGAACCAAGACCCAAAGTTACGAACACATTTTGTATGAAAAACAGTAGCTTCACCTATCATTAAATTGGAAATATTAATTTTCTTCAATTGCTGCTTTGATCCGATGATCAAAAATTCACTTTTAGCATCATTAATTAAAAGCTGGTCATGTATCATCCATTGCCTGATGTCCCTAATGCAATCTTCGATTATAGTCACAGCAGCTTGACAAGATTTGTCGTCGTCGGGTCTAAAAGATAGATACAGCTGAGTGTCATCGGCATAGCAATGGACATCAGGCAAATGATGCTCAACGATGTCAAACAATTTAGAGGCATAGACAATAAAAACAAAAATGGTCCTAAGCACGATCCCTGAGGAACACCACAGTTGATGTTAAACTTCTCTGATAAGGTACCTTGAATGGATACACGTTGACTTCTATCTGACAAATAGGACGAAAACCAATCAAGGGCCTTGCCAGTGACTCCACATTTAGACTGAAGACGTTTCAGCAAAATTACATGATCAACAGTATCGAACGCTGCACTAAGGTCTAAAAGGACAAGCAGAATAACATGTTGGGAATTCATCCTCATCAGTAAATCATTTTTAACCTTAATAAGAGCCGTTTCTGTACTATGATGCTTCCGGTAAGATGATTGGAGAACCGGAAACATGGAGTGTTTTGACATGTGACTATAAAGTTGTTCACAAACAGCTCTCTCAGTTAATTTAGAAATAAATTGCAAGTTACTGATTGGACGGTAGTTTTCTAATTTCATGTCAAGATTGGGTTTCTTTAATAAAGGGCATATTAAAGCTTCTTTCCAGTCAGTAGGAAATGTTCCAGAAACTAATGATGAGTTTATAATGTTGGTAATTACTGGAAGCAAAACATCAAGGCACTCACCCACAAGGTTAGTAGGCATGGGATCCAGAGCGCATGATCCCTTAGAAGAATTGACAACAAGTTGTTTTACCTGTGACTCGGTTAATGGTATGAAACTATCAAACAGGATATTACTGGACATTGTTTCAGGTGTAAAAGATAACGGCCTGTCCACAGAGGTTGAAACTTCCAAGTCATCAAGTTTAGCATGAATATTAGATATTTTCTTTACAAAACAGCTACCCATATCATTTGCAAGAGACAGTTTATCTTTAAAAGGTGGGTAGAGGACGTCAACACTATGCCCAAGCAGCTTTTTAGATGCTTTAAATAATTTCCTCTGGTCAGAACTATTACTTTCGATAAAGTCTTTGTAAAAACTGCAGCGAGCTTTATTAAGAAGAAAGGTAACCCTATTTCTTATAAGCTTATATTCTGAAAGATCAGAGACCATGTTTGTTCGTGGCCACTTCTTTTCTGCATGTCTCCTCATCCTCATTACTAGTGGATCCAATACGAGGGCCTGGGTTAACAACATTATCCATAAATATTGTTATGTCATGTGGAGGGTCATGACCAGGAATAACAAGAGTAGTTTGGCCATGTTTAGACCATTTTACTAATGGAACTTTAGAGAAATTAAACCAAGTACGGCACAGCTGTAATGTTACCCCATGACAGGTTGAAAATGACACAACAAAATTAGTCAGACACATGTATTGGTCTGAAGACACAAAATACTCATTTCTACAATCTCAGCATCACGAATAGTCTTGGTTCCAAGACCATTGGTGTTGCGCGGTCACACACAACCAACGTTCCGATCTACCCACGGCAAAAACTGTACACGTGTAATGAACGAACGTTAGCGGGCACTCTTTTTCTCTGATATCTGTATCTCACCATGGTCTCCACCAAGGTCTTGGCCATTTGCAAATTGAAGGCGTGGCCAGACTATGTAAATGACAAGTAATGTTTGAAATATACATACCACGTGATGGATTGAAGATGACTATTCATACTAGATGGAGTCAAAGGTCAATATGAATGACTCATCATCGCATGCATGGATGCTGTGCACACACAGAATACATGTGTACGCTGTACATCTATGATTATATAACGTCGATCACACAACCGTCATGGACACAATCATCATGGCGGCATCCATGAAACAATTCTGTGGTCATTATTAAAGGAAAACAGTGCAATTTCGAGGCTATTTTACATGTATGTGGCTCATAATGTATTTTACTTAAAAATCGTTCCAACCTCAAGCATTTTTCTATAATAAACGTTTTCAAACGCTTTTCACAGACCAACTCGCCCGATCCATTTCCTTCGCAGCAATATGATGATCATGTAGTATGGTAGCTTTGTGCATGGAAGTAGAAATGTAAACACGACAACATTGGTTATTTTTTTATCTGAAACAATCATTGACAACATGCCTAATTTTGCAGAAGTTGGGCAATGGACATTATGTTTGTTAATTTTCAACGACCAGTGTAGGAGGTCCTGTTTTCGAGGTGTCCCTTAAATCGTGGCAGTCTTTTTCCTTCTCTGTGCGTGATGTAAACAGTCCCTAGATAAAAATTGTGTGGTTTTATTTGCCAAGCAAAGAGTCTCCTCTCCCTTGACCAAAACTTAGAAACACGTAAGGCTCCACTGGTTATTTGCACTTGTAAATGCAAAAAGTTTGGTACAATATGTCATAATGTTGAGGCCATATACATGTAAGAATATTTGCCCACCCATAAAGTTTCATCAAACACTATTTCAACTCACAATTCATGATGATAAAATCATGTGACAGAATATTTTGCTGAGCATTCTGGAAAAAAATACAGAGGCTTAAAGAAGCCATGTGCCTTATATCATTTTCTAATATTTTCAGAGATTTTTATTTTTTCACCCTCATATCAACATTATTATTAATATTAAAATTTAAACATCAGCTTGTTGATTCAATTATCACTGTTTATTTATACGCTTTATTATAAATTTTAAGGAAAAAAAGGAGAAAAAAAACTAAATAAAAATCAGATTTGAAAGCCAATAATTATTCACACTTTTTATTAAATTATTTTATTTTTTAATTTTTTGCACATTACCATGGTAATTTTTTTAATTTCATTAAAAAATATTTGGAATAAAACGAAAAAAACTGCTGGCTATAGATTCATACACAGAGTCTCAAAGAACACTTGCAGATGTTTCTTCCCTGTATGGATTCACTGGGGAAAATAGGAAAAACTCAAAACAAATGGGGCCAGTTGAAGTCATCGAAGATCGGTGTGTAGTGTGAACATTTCAATGTCCATCAAGTTTTAATATATGTTTGCATACTTCATATTAACAAATGAAGATAATTAGGGCATCGGTTGATATTTGGCATCATTATTTGTTTCCCAATTCAAAGAAGAAGGCATAATAGCGTGAAAACTGGTAAGAGGAGGATATCACATGATATATCCCAACATGATAAAATTATGTATCTGTGAAATTTTGGCTTAATTTGTCATAGAATTTGCAAGAGAGTAATGAAAAGAAAAAAAACTTGTTGCAAAATTTCTTTGCATGCAAATTCAGATTTGGTTTAGTAAAAAACAATCAAACTTGGCAGCCAGAGGCAGAATTCGGTTTAAAATTACAGGGCATAAGAAAATATATTTACTTTTTTTTTTTTTAAGATTACAGAAAAACATGAGATATAGAAATATTTAATTGGCAAATCAAGATATTCAAAGACTAAAATACAAAAATACTTTCCACTAGGGAGGCATAACACACTTCTTGCTACAAACTCTGTTTGTGTTGCTATTAATTTAATATTTTAAAAGATCATAAATACAAGCACGAAAAAAACAATTGCACTACAAGAGCATGCAGCAAAAGGCAAGTTAACCAGATTTTGAATGAAAATTTATTAAATAGCAGGGAAGAACATTTGTTACATTTGACTGGTAACTATTCCTAAGGGTCTGTAGAGTTGGTATCTGGACAAAATTGGGCAAAACATTTATTTTAGTTTAACTTCTATCAACCAATAAACAAAATGTCTGTCCTTGTTACATACGTATAAATCTTGAAGACTTATCCTTCCAGTTTCTTAAAAACTCGGTCATTTACCTTCTTTTTTGCCAACCACAATCCTCATGTGATTCTGAATGTACACAAACAAAAATACTTGACAATATACTTCATTTTGTTACAACTATCCAACATTCCCTTCCCATGTCACACTCTTCGTGTGCCCATTAGTGTGTTGCCCACCGGTACTATAAGGCACACTATAGCTTGTAACCCTAAAGAACAATGATGATCTTCAAATGTTTTTATGCAATGTAATCATACATTTTTAGTATGTTCTGTAAACATCCTTGGGCACTCATTGCCAAATGTTAGCACACAAAACTGAAATTCTAAATCGAACATATTGAGTTTTTAAAGCATTTTGAGATAAGCATTTTCTGTAGAAAAATAAGGAAAAGATGTGTTTTCAGAAAATAAACGTCTAAGTATTCTTAAAATACAATAAACTGTTGAGAATCGTATACAGGGCCCAATTTCATGGCTCTGCTTACCGTAAGCACAGAATCGGCGCTTACGAAGCAGGGAATTCTGTGCTTACAGCAAGCATGTTTCACAGGTTAGCGGCGAATTTTGGGCTTCTGTGCGTGCGTACTCCACGTTACCAGGCATTCTACGCTTTCAAGGCTAGCGCAGAAGTTCATGGCTTGCACGTAAGCGGGGAATACATGAACGTAAGCGCAGAATTCGGCGGTTAGCAGAGCCATGAAATTGGGCCCTGGTGTATTTGCTGAATGATTAATGTATTCTCTCATGTTGTGTTCTCATGGAATCACTGTACATTATACAAATGTTGCTTCGCCTCGGGTACCATTTTTCCTCGAAGGTGTACAAAACCGATGGACCCCTGCCAGTCACAGCGTGCAACAATTGTTTTGTTATACCTTGGTAATATACATGTAATTATTCCTCTTCTCGAAGTTCTGTTGTCATCCTCAAACATTATTACATTGTTTAAATCAAACTTTCGCTGTTCCTCGAACCCGCGGTTGTTTCGTACTAAGCGCTGGAAACCGACCAATGGTGGGAACGATCAAGGTAATGTACACCGGTGAGCATCACTCAGCCATGGTACATGCGTATTTCTTGCATTATACAGGGTTCCATTTTCAGCACTTGAAGATGGGTCATACAGATGCTTCCAGATAACCTGTGGGAAAGTGTTAACAATTCATAAAATACATGCACTAAAATGTATTCATGAGCCAACACCAAACTTGGTTTTGGATTGGTCATTCTCTTGTTTTTAGACCCCCTCAGATAAATTTTAAGCTCATTATGGCTAAAACAAAAGAAATGTTGTCCGAGCAATAACTCAAAATAGACTTGCCGTAACAACTCCAAACTTGGTTTGTGGATTAATAATGGGATCCCCCAGAAGCCTATTGTTTTTGGACCCCTTCAGATAAATATTAAGCTCATTATGGCTTAAACAAAAGAAATGTTGTCCGAGCAATAACTTAAAAAGAACTTGCCGTAATAACTCCAAACTTGGTTTGTGGATTAATCATGGTATCCCCCAGAAGCCTTTTGTTTTTGGACCCCCTCAGTAAAATGTTAAGCTAATTATGGCTTAAACAAAAGAATTGTTGTCCGAGCAATAACTCGAAAAGGACTTGGCGTATCAACTCCAAACCTGGTTTGTGGATTAATCATGGGATCCCCCAGAAGCCTTTTGTTTTTGGACCCCCTCAGGTAAATATTAAGCGCATTATGGCTTAAACAATTACTCAAAAAGGACTTAGTGTAGCAATTCCAATCTCACCAAGGCAATTGTGTTGTCAACACACCATCTTGTTTTCAATTTGGGCAAAGAACATCTGGTGTGTTTTTCTGTTATTTTTTTTTTCAATCCAAAACATTTTCGCAATCACATTAACAGCGTAGCTTACCATCTCACTGTAACAACAGCGTCGAAAAATCACTCAAAAGTTACCACGATCGTCATCAATATCATGCAGCATGAACTCCATGCACACGTGGTATGATAGCGGCGAACTAACTTGCGTTTTCGTTCATACATTAAGTTCCAATTTCGTCCTATGATCTGTGTCCAAGTTTTCAAGATGTAATGTAAGTGTTTAAGTAATTCACTAGCGGGATGCCGCGCTTTGCGCGGCACCCCGCTAGAGATATCGCTCGGGACTCCAGTCAATCATAAGATTTAGTTCAGGTCAGGGTTTTGTTGACTTGCAACCCGATGTCTGAAACAAAACAACTGTTTTGAATTCCACAAGGATGCCATGCCACTGGACCTTCTAATTTCAATCCAAGATGGCGCGGGTTACGGCTTTAATAGTATAGATTATTATTTGCAAAAATTAAACAACTTATAATACAAATGTTGTGCAAACATACAACACAATTACTAAGAAAAAGGTCAATTACCATGACTGGTAATTTTACATAAATTAATAAATTTGTTTAAAATGAATACAATATACAAAATATCAGCTTCATGACCGAATAGTTCTAGATTGATGGGTAAAAGATGTGAAAAAAGCATTGTTAAATTACAAGTCTTTAATTCTTCATTAAAAAATACTCAACAATTGCCTCTTCAAAGCGCAGGGCCCAACAATATTTTGTGGACAAACTTTTACTGCATTATTTGTATTACTTTTAAATCATTTTAGATAAAAATTTAAAGAGTCCAAGAAATTTCTCTGAAATGGCCCTAGATTGCACAATTTTCCCGGGCCCCTAAAGTGGCTACTTAATTTTTTTCACCTACAATGTACAGCTACAAAAACTGTGGACAAATCCTGTTGATCACATCACATATAAGGCTTTCCTTAATATTTTCTGCTATAGTGTTTTGAGCAATGAAATGATGTTTCTTGAGTACATTGGACTAGCCAAGAGAGGTATGTCACATGTTCAAGAGGACCAGGAAGGAGCTAATAGAGCAACAATATTGACATGTTTAGCAACAATGATGGCTGTTATGAAAAGGAGTAAATGGCCAGATGATCCACAGGTATGTTAACTCTACATTGTACTCAGAATACCTATGTTTAATACTTTTGTCTGATTTCCGATGTATTCGCCTTTTTATTTTGTTATCCAATTTAAGATTAATTTAATTGTTTGTTTATCTGTCTGCTGTCTGTCTGTCTGTCTGTCTGTCTGTCTGTCTGTCTGTCTGTTTGTCTGTCTGCCTGCCTGCTTGCTTGCTTGTTTGCTTGTTTGCTTGTTTGCTTGTTTGCCTGTTGCTTGTTTGCTTGTTTGCTTGTTTGCTTGTTTGCTCGTTTGTTCGGTCGTCCGTTCGTTCGTCCGTTCGTCCGTTCGTTCGTTCGTTCGTTCGTTCGTTTGTTTGTTTATTTTATTTTATTTTTTATTTTTGTTTTCAGGAAGCACTGGTTGGAGGTTTTCATGTTAGATCTGTTTCAAGTGCTGGCATTATGTACAGAAATCCATGTTTTTGTCATGTTTTGCCAATGCTTGATAATGTTCTCAGCCTATTGAGGTATGTATCAAATTGGATTGACGAAGAATGGTTTCTTAAAGAAACCATCAAATTTTTATAAATTTGTTGTTAGCATTTTTAAAAAATGAAGGTAACACGATTTATCCGAACCCAAAAAGTGGTTCGGACACCAAGTCCTTGTATTTATCATTACGTGTCCGACCCTCTAAAACCCGACCCGACCAAACCTTGTGTCTGGTCGGGTCTGGACGCATACTTTTGGAGGGTTTTAAAGGGAGAAAAATCAGCTGGGAGTTGGGGGATTAAGATCGTTATCACCACTAATCCGATAAGGTTTGACAAAGCCATCCTTCCTGAAGGAATCCATGTGGATTTATTTCAATTGAAGACTAAGATATTGATTGATACAATATTTAAAATGATTAGAATTGTAAAAAGTTAATTGGTTTTCTTTTTTGAAGGGTAAAAATCCATCCATGAATAGCAAAGAACGGTTATTGTTTGTGTCGACTTTCTTTCCGCCGGCTGCACTGTGCGTGCGCACTAATGCTGTTTATAGATAAAGTAGTGCTGCTAGGCCCTGTCCATGACAAACATGCATGCGTACGTTTTTAAAGGCAAACTTGTTCTTTCAATTAATTTTATAAAACAAAACATCGGGAAGAAATTCTAAGAGTGACAAATAACTTGTCTTTTTAACCGCTGCACTGGCCCTCGAATGTCAGCAAACACGCATAGAAATAGCACCAGATTTCATGCATGTAATGCACAACAGCAGATTTCAAGCCCGCGAGTCGTTGTTCTTTGGGTGCGACACAAAAATTACACGAACTAGAAACACACACGCCTTGAGAAAGACTTGACGTGTCTGCACATGCTCCGCCACGATGCATGCATAATAGTATTACGTACATCATGTACAGCATAGTTGTCGCGCACATGGATAAAATGTATTCATCATATCTTTCTGTCAACTCGTGTCAAAATGGACTAGTTGCGTGGGAACGATAAACTACACAACGTGCATGACCAATAGTAGCCGTATGAACAAAAATATTATTTCATTGTGTATTGTAAGATTTGTTCTCTATTTTGTTCAGTTAGATGAATGCTTTCTTTTTCTGTAAATTAAATACGACTAGTTTAATAGGAGGCAATCGATTGAAAATTGAAATGGACAAATTGGAAGAACTAGTTTGGGTTTTTTTGTGTTTTTTTTTTTCAAAATCAAATTGCCGTCTTGCCCTTCGCAACTTTTTTATGATTGCCTTGATGCCCTTGAAAATTGCCTTGGTGCCAAGAATTTTTACAAAAAGTAAAGGCAAAAAAACAACTAAAGTTACTAAGCCCTACTATGAGAACATCTTTCTTAAATTTTGCCCTAAGACTTTAACCCGCTTCGCAAATTTATGTGTCTGCAATTTAAGGGATTTTTAAAAATTTGCTGTTTGATGCAAAAGGAATGGACTGCTATGCAAAATTTTGATTTTGCTATACAAAAAAAAATTGCATAACAGTTTTGCTACGCAGAAATACTGGATGAAATCGTTCCCTGGTCAACTTAGAATGCTTAAGCTGGCCAAGAGCGTGGGTCTTGTAACGTTATTTTGCATCATTTCCCTTTGATTATTTAATACTGTAAGTAGTCACACTCACAGTTTGCAATATTGTTTACAAAAAGAAAGCTGCAATAAAAGCTTCCATACTGGGCTTTGAACTGCTTACAATATGTTTTGCAAAAACAAAAAAAAACACTTTTGTACATGTATATAATGTATAATGCCTGATCAAAATCTAGAAGCAATGTACAGTATACAGTACCGATTGAAAATAACTAGACGCCGTGCGATAAATTTAGCGCGATAGAAATGCCTTGGCGCAATAGACTGTTGCGCCGCCTAACGCGTGGGTTTTATCGCGCCAGACAGCAAAATGCGTAAACAGCCGTCGGCAATTAGTCGCGCGTAGGCGGTACTCTTTCACGACAATCTCCACGCGACAATCTCCACGCGAAAAATGCTGGACCATTCTCCTTGCATGGTTGCGTGAATGCTTGAGATGTGATTCATTGTTGTTCCCAGCTGAAAGCAACCACAGTTTACAGCCTATTACAGCTTTATTTGGAAGGAAAAAGCCGGTTTGATTTGAAGAACTATTTACTGAAAAGAAGTTTGAAACTCCTGCGGCATCACAAAGGAATTGTTGCTTATAGACAGCCCATTCCAAATGAACCACCAATGCACGAAAGTTCTATACAGTCACTTTTGTATAAACCTACCGCCTAAAACTAACCCAATAGGCAAGACTACGTCTTTATTTGGAAGGAGACAGCCGGTTTTATTGGACGAGCTAGTTTCAGAAACAAGTATAAAAAGCTAGCGGCATCATATAGGAAGTGTACAATGTAGGCGTCCTCTTTTGCCACTGTCCCCAGTGGATTAAATTCCCATCAATGGGAAATCCCCCCAAAACCACACTTTTTAAGCAAAGCGTCTAAAATGTTTTACCAGCGGCATCTCAAAGGAACCATTGAACAATGGAGCTGTCACTCATCTTATTGAAGGGTGTGCATTTTTTTGGTCGGGATAAATTTATAGTGGGGGGTTTGGCCCTGTGAGTTTTTTCAATTATGTGGTATAAAAAGGAAACATAAACTTGCTTTAACATAGTTCTTCAAAAGTAGGATGTCGTCTTACAGAAATAATTTATGATTACAAAGTCGACAGCCTGATAGAAGGATATCGCCTCCTTGATACGTTTTATCTTCTTGCTCTGATGCTGCAAAACGTATACGTAAGATGACAACATCATGAGATCAATTATGTCGGGATAAAAAACTCCTTAAGGTAGAATGTCATTTTCCAGATGCTGTTCAAATTAAATTCATGTTTAGTAAGATTGGACTCATATAATCTAGTCAAGGTAGTCGAACCAATACAAAACTTTTATAACATCAAAATAATTAGAATTTAAGTAGGATTTGAAACTTGTGCATGGTGGAAAAACGATATAGGCAGGCAAAAATGTTCAACCACGTGATTCTTTCAACAGCAAGGTAAATAACAATCCGTACACACGTATAGAAATAGGTGGAGTAAAACCTTGGCTGTCAAATTGTTTGCCGCACATTGAAAAGAAAGCCAGTTGACGGTCGGTCACTACTCCTTAAAGTGGCCGTGCTCATGCACCATCCTCTGACCATGGCAACACTGTTGGTAAGAAACTTTCCAATGCTTATGGGCCTTGCCGCGGGAATTATTTCAGCAAGCAAGCGCGTAACCCCAAATGACAGAATTCAGAACCACAGAATCAATCAAACACGTCGTTTATCTTTTCGGAATGTGCAGATTTACTTGAAGGCTTAACAATCAAGAAATTCCAACTGCAGCGGCATCACATAGGAATCAGTTTTCTTTGAAGACTAAGCTTTTTCAAGACGTTCTTTGGGGATTAATTTTTTAAAAAATTGAAAAGTTAATGGAGAACAACTTCCTAAAAGGCCCTAATTCAAATATCAAAATAATCCCAATTCCCATAGGTCTTAGCATTTAAACGACAAATTATTGAAACGAAAGTTCTATTTAAGTTATGTCATTTGAATACAATACCGAAACAGTGTTCGAAACGCTAAGACTGGCGTAGACTATTAAACTCTCAACTCTTATTATTTGCGGAATAAATTCAATTGCCATGATTAAAGATTAAATTTTAATTAAATAATTAATTTAACTTTCGAACGAGTTTCATTGAAGGTTTCCTGGTTCATCAATAAAAACAATTCTGAAAAATACTTGTGTTTGAATTATCATTGTTTTAGAGCTTACGGATACGGAGGAGCATGGAAAAACCTCACAAATTCGGCCTTAGGCATGAGGCATGGACAATATGTTGAATAAAAAAACCCAGATATGTCCTCGGGATTGTTTAATAATTATTTATGCTACACGAAAATCAGTTTTGGGTTAAAAAGTTGAAGCTGCCAAGAAGAAAAAAAACAACATCAAATTTGTTCAAGCCTGCAATATTCTTGACAAATTATGATAGAATGATCATTTAAAACAAAATGGTAGTTTTAACAATACAACCTCATGCGTCACATCAAATTTTTCGCAGCAACGAAATCACTAAGGTTAGTTTGAAAACAATATCTGAGTTCCACATACACGTTAAGCCAGGGTAAAAACTAACCTGTCAAGTCTACGTCACTCTACTTACCTGTAGAGCAAATTACTACAATTGCATATTCCCTATGCGCCGCTAGGTAACACTAAGACTTTTTTACAACAAGTGCAACAGCGCCCTCCATCGCCCAGTGCACACCGGCGCGAACGCCATGCGCAATCGCCCTCTTTCTCCCTTAGCTCCGAACAGGTGACACGTAAATTTTTTAGGCTCCCTAGAAAATTGTTACTTTCCGTTAAACCGAGTCTCTTTGAGATATAAAATAGAACATTGTGTATATTTCATTATTGTTACCTTGATAAAGACGTGTTTGTAGAGTGTGTGTGTCGTCTTTATTAATTTTCTTAGTTGATAAAATGAGTTCTAGAAAGGCAGGGAGGGGTCGCACTGTCGCTACCGGGGATACTTCCCTTTCCCCGGGACAGCTCGACTCCTCGGGGGGCTACGCCGTTGACGATCCGTCGTCGGCGCAGTCCTCCCAACCTTCACAGCCCCTGCGTGCTGCGTCGGTCGTGGATCCCGCTGACTTCGGGGGGAACATTTCCCGTTCCCCCTCGTCGGTCAGCGTCCAGGGGTCCAACCTGTCCAAGGGTAAACGCCCGGGCACAAGCAAGAAAACAAAAATTCCTGCTACCCGGGCCGTTTCCAAGAAAAATAAGGCAGGCAAAGGAAACCCCGTTCCGGGGCCTTCCACGCCTGCCGCTAAGCCACCCACTGGCCTACTGCGGACGGAGGGGGTCCCCCCTCCGCGTGTCTCAGTACGCCACTCCCCATCCAGCCCCACCGAATCTCCCTCGGTGGCCGTGGTGGGGGACGGGGTTGGGTTTGCCGACCGTAACCCGGCCGCTCATGCCATCGGGCTGGGTGCTCTGGCGGTCGGTAGGCAGATAGCCAATGCCGAGCCGGCGAACTGGGATTCCCCCGGTATCCCGCGCTCGGTGTGTCCGTCCTCATCCTCGGGTTTTACCCGTTGCTCTGGGGTCCCCGTGACACAACCCTTGTCCGAAGGGACATCTGAGGCCAGCCCATCCCTTTCTTCCCGAGGGAAAAAGGCCAAAAAGGGGAAAAGAACACGGCGCTCTTCGAGCTCCAGTGATTCCTCCCACAGGGGCAAACGTCACCGCGGTGACTCACTTTCACGGGCCGATTTCATGGAGGCCTTTCAAGCGTTGACCGCCACCCTGGCGGGCAGGTTGGAGCAGGGCCATGGCCCAGTGGCTCCGCCCGTTTTGCCGGCCCGTCATGGCGTGTCCGCCCCGCCGGGTTTCCCGGCCCGGGGCGACGCACCGGTCCCGTTCGACCACCAGTGGGTGGCCTCGGGTAGCGGTATCCCTCATACCGTGAGCAGGGCCCCGGAGTCTCCGCTGCGCCACCGCTCAGTACCGTTGCCGACGCAGACTCGTGTCCCAGCGGTATCCCTGGCCCCTGTGGGGCCACCTGTGACCGCCAGGACTATAACATCCCTGTCGGGGATCAGTTTGCACCCGGCTTCAGAATTTTCTGATTCGGGTTCTTCTATGGGCCATGATAAAAGTACTGGGCACTCGCCCGGGACGAGTCGTCCCCGGAAGAGGACGAGTTGTCCGCTATGCAGCGGTTGTCAATTCGTGAGACTGAGTTGCGGCTCGTTCAGCGGGACATGATCCGAGCGCTGAACCTGCCGGCCGTGGCCGACCCCCCTCCTTCTGAACGACAGTCTTTCAAGAAGAGGTCGGGTCCAGCTCCATCGGCCCAGAATACATTTCCGACTCTGCCCCTGGATCGTGTTTGCACGGATCGTATGAATGCAGTTATGCAGGCAGGGAAATGGCGGGCGCATGCTTCACGCACCGAAGCTTACTATCGTTTTCCCCAAGGGGATTTCGATAAGTATTTTGCAACGCCCGTTCTCCCAGATTTGGCATCAGATAAACTCACTGCCGACCGGGGGGCTACTTCCTCCAAACGTCCCTTCGCCGATAAGGCCCGTGGGAAATTGGAGGAAGTGGCTAAGAAGTTGGACTCAGCCTCCCGTTTTGGGATGCGGTCCACTTCTTTCTTGTTACTCCTTTCCGAGTATTTGGCCTTGGGCGCTGACGGCGACTCGGCGGTTCACGCTGATCTCGTGGTCGCTGCCCTGCACTGCCTTGATGATGGCTTGAGGACCATCCTGGACCAGTTCTCACGTATTTCCGCCCTGGCTACGTCTTTCCGTAGGGCGAACGTGTTGGACGCACTGTTCCTTCCTTCAGTGGGAGCGCGCAAGCGTCTTGACGCCTTGCCGCTCACAGGTCCCGACCTTTTTGCGGGCCAGTTCCAAGAATCCATGGAAGCTGAGGCCAAGCGCATCAAGGCGGCGGATAAGATTAATTTGAAGAAACCGGCTGCGCCCAAGGCCAAGGCAAAGAAGCAAGCCTCCTTCCTATACCATACCACGGCGTCAACCTCAGCGGCCCGCCCGTGGTGGGTTTCGCGGCAGGGCCGACACTCAATCTAGTGTCCGAGCCGCGCCGACCCAGATGGGACACCAGCGCCCTCAAGCGGGGCGGGGTTTTCACGCGCCAAACCCCCGATTCCCGGGGGCATGGCGCAAGTGACTCGCTTGCCTCAAGGCGGCCTCCCACCGACGGACCCGTGGGGGGCCGCCTTCAGAAATTTCTGGGGTCCTGGGGACAGGTTGTCTCCGACCGGTGGGTCCTCGAGACACTCGAGTACGGCTACGCGCTCGAGTTCACGGGGACCCCCCCGTCGGACATGATAATTCGGCCCACGCCAATTCCGTCAGACATGGGAAAGCGGTTGGCTCTCGAGGGGGAGATTTCCTCCCTCCTCCAGAAACGAGCAATTTACGCCGCTCCCATGCAAGGGGCGCGGACGGGTTTCATGTCCACCTTCTTCCTGGTTCCCAAGAAGGAGGTGGGCGAGTGGCGCCCCATCTTAAACCTGAAACCCCTCAACAGATTCATACGTCCGCAGCACTTCCGTATGGAGACGCTGCGGACCATTCTCAAATCTATCGTCACACCCGCCTGGGGGGCGAGCTTGGACCTGAGGGACGCGTACCTCCACGTGCCCATCAGGCCCGAGGATCGCAAATTCCTACGCTTTATGTACAACAGCGTCATGTACGAGTTTGCGACCCTGCCCTTCGGGTTGTCCACTTCGCCCCGAGTGTTCACCCGGGTAGTGAAGACAATCGGGGGCTGCTCTACGGAGGCGCGGGGTCATGATATTCATGTACCTCGACGACTGGCTGGTAGTGGGGCCATCGCGGGCGGCGACGGATGCGGCACTCAGGCTCACCTGGCGCCTCACTTCGGATCTTGGGTTCCTAGTGAACGCCGAAAAGTCGCACCCGATACCCTCGCAGAACCCTACCTTCCTCGGAGCGGCTCTCGATCTCCGCCAACCGAGGGGACTAGCCCGCCCTACGGAGGACCGCGTACTGAATCTTCTTCAGTGCGTGTCCCTCTTTCTCCCAGCGGCTGTGGCTCCGGCAAGGGCTTGGCTCAGGCTCCTTGACCTTATGGCCAGCATGGTGGACTTGGTGGATTTTTGTCGACTCCGGATGCGGCCAATTCAGCTCCATCTGCTGTCTTTTTACCGCCCTCGACACCACCCTATCCACCTGCCGGTACCCACTACGCCCTGGCTGATCCCGCACTTGCGGTGGTGGCTGGACGAGGCCCATCTCACTCAGGGGCGCGTGTTCCGCCCCCCTCAGCCTTCGGTGACCATTGTCACCGATGCGTCACAGCAGGGCTGGGGGGCGACCCTCCACCCGCGCCAGATCGCGGGACAGTGGGGCCCGGAACACCGCTCGTCCCACATCAATGTCTTGGAGTTGATGGCGGTCTTCAATGCCCTTCGGCATTTTCAGACTGCGGTGTCGGGACGCGCGGTGCGGTGCGACAATACCACGGTCGTGGCTTATGTCAACCGCCAAGGAGGCACCCGGTCGGCGCAGTTGTGCGCCCTGACTTGGGAGCTCCTTCACTGGTGCATCCGCCAGGGCGTTGCTCTGTCGACAGCCCACATCCCGGGGGAAGAGAATGTGACAGCCGATGCCCTCTCCAGGGGCTGGATTGCCCTGACAGAGTGGTCCTTGCTCCCTCAGGTGGCACAGACCCTCTTCCGGCTGATCGATCGACCCCACGTAGACTGGTTTGCCGCACGGGCAAACAATCAGCTGCCAACGTATTGCTCAAGGGGTCCAGACCCCAACGCATGGCAGATCGACGCCCTGTCGATTCCGTGGGAGGGCCTCCTGGCTTACGCCTTTCCGCCATTCTCACTCATCCCCCGGGTGTTGACCAAGATAGAGACCACCCACTGCCGGGTGCTCCTCATAGTCCCGTTATGGCCGCGTCAGCCGTGGTTCCCTCGACTCGTGAGGCTCCTGGTCCACCGCCCGGTGGTCCTGCCTCAACGTCTGGATCTCCTTTATCAACCCAGTTCCGGGATGATTCATCCGGCCCCGAGGGAACTCCACCTGACGTGCTGGGTGTTATCACCCAGTCGCTCCGCACAGCAGGCCTTTCACGCCGGGCTGCAGAGCTTGCCACCCAGTCGAGGCGTGCCTCCACTCGTAAGGTCTACGATTGCCGACTACGCCATTTCTTTAAATGGTGTAGACGGCGATCTATACGTCCCCCCAGTGCTTCTCTGAGGGACGTAGGGGATTTTCTTCTCTACCTGTACGAGAGTGGGCTGGCGACCGCCACGGTCAAAAATTACCGGTCGGCCATCGCAGCCATTCATGAGGGTTTTCCCGATGGCTCCTCCATTTCTTCCAATCAAACGATCTCTCAGCTGGCGCGGGGCATGTTTGTATCTCGGCCTCCGGTACGCAAACTTGTCCCGTCTTGGGACCTCCAGAGTGTCCTCTCCACTCTAACAGGTCCCCCATTCGAACCCCTCAGCAACGCTCCTTTGCTGCAGTTGTCGATAAAGGTTTCCTTTCTGCTGGCGGCTGCTACGTCGCGCAGACGTAGCGAGCTCCACGCCCTGACTTTGGCACCGGGTCACATTCGTTGGGAACCCGGTGGTGTCCGGCTGGTTCCTTCCGCAGGTTTTCTGACGAAGAATCAATCTGATTCTTTTCAGCCTCCGGACATTTTCGTTCCGGACTTAAAATCCTTCTCTGCGGTTGCGGCTGACAGGCTTTTGTGCCCTGTCCGGGCGCTTAAATGGTACATAAGCCGCACCAAGCCTATCCGCTCTGGCCATCACCAACTATTCTTGGCCTCGACAACCCCTCACCAACCGGTAACGCGCGATACCATAGCACGCTGGATCGTTACCGCCATCCGCTCCGTTCCGTGCGGGTGGCCGGTGGCCGAGGGCAGTATCCATGCCCACGACGTACGCGGGGTGTCGTCCTCTTGGGCATTTTTTAAAGGTATACCAACAGGAGGCAGCCTGTTGGAAGAGTGCTACAACCTTCTCACAGTGCTACATGAAGGACGTACTCCAGACTGACGGCCAGACAGGCCGGGCGGTGTTGCAGTCGGCCTCCCGCGGGTCATCCTCCCGCTAGTCCTCTTCGCATCAAGTCTTCACCCTCGGTGAGTTCTTGTCTGTATGCCATATATATATTTAATGCCACTGTCTAACATTGATAATGTTTTTTCCTTGTCCTATGGGGACGACACCCCCCGGGTCGTGGGCGGACAATGTGGCCCCCATATTTTGCGTTTCTTATCTTGCAACAGCTGGTGCCTCCTTCCGGTCGCGCCTCGTTGCCATGACGCCATAATAATTGTATGATGTGCAATAGTCCTGCGTATACCCACCGCCTTCCAAAACGGTGCTAGTCTATGCAATTGTAGTAATTTGCTCTACAGGTAAGTAGAGTGACGTAGACTCCCCCCCCCCCACAGTAGTGTGGGTAGGGTCTACGAACGAATACTTACCTGTAGAGCATCCCTCCCGCCTGCACCACTATACTTGGTTCTTGTATACTTGTACGTATGAGTTTCCGAGAAAGAGGGCGATTGCGCATGGCGTTCGCGCCGGTGTGCACTGGGCGATGGAGGGCGCTGTTGCACTTGTTGTAAAAAAGTCTTAGTGTTACCTAGCAGCGCATAGGGAATATGCAATTGTAGTAATTTGCTCTACAGGTAAGTATTCGTTCGTAGACCCTACCCACACTACTGTGGGGGGGGAATTGTTTTCGATCCGCACATACTTGAACAAAACAGTATGCAATGAAACGAAAGCCAGTCGGTAAGAGACTATTGCAGAGTGGCTGTGCTCTTGTAGGCCCGACCTCTGACCATGACAACACTGTTGCTAGGCGACGTAAGAACCTTTATAAAGCTTTTGGGCCTTGCCGCGGCAATTATTTCATAAAGAAAGCGGTAGGCCCCAAATGACAGAAGTCCGATCAACAGAATCAACCAATTACGTCTTTATTTTGACGGAATCGGCAGATTTGTTTGAAGGCTAACAATAAAGAAATGCTGAACTCCAGCGGCATCACAAAGGAATCGTGTTTCTCTGAAGATGGACCTTGTTACCCACCCCCAGGTTTGAACGCTGTGAACATCAGAAAAAGTGTCAATCACTTGGGACAAATATAGAGGGGACTTTTTTAAGACCTACCAACCATTCTTTGGGGATTAATTTCGGGGAAACTGGCAAGTTAATGGAGAATAAGTTAATTGAGATGAAAATAGCCCTATACATTGTGTGTGTAGGAAAACATCCATTTTGTTATGTTAGATCAGTAGCACTTTTTCACTGCGCTACGTACGTGCAAACTGTTGTACAATCTAGACGTAGATTCTCAAAACACAATCTCGTATGAGTGGAAATCAGAATGCGTGAGGGACGGACATCAATGAACAACCACTACCATTCTATACATTTTCAAATATTTTATTGAAATTTGAAGTAACTATTCTCATATAAATTATTAACAATGAACAGCAACGGTTTGCATGAATTGTCAAAAATTTCAACTTGTTAATACACTCTGGAAAAGGAAGCAAACTCGTCAAAAGTATGTGGTAAGGGGTTTGTTTGAGACGTATAGGTGAGGGACCCTCACTTTATACGTCGCATCCGAGGAAGAAAATAAAATCGTCCTTAATCATGTTCAACATTTTATATACATAATAGGATGTTTGTATTACCATTTCACGTTCAAATCTTATAGGTATTTTATGTTCCTTTTGCCAATCCCTCGCGCTTTCATGACGTGCTTTCAATTTCAGCGATTTGTGGCTAATGGCTCGGTATGGTGTGGTTTTTAAATGTTTTAAATGTGCAAATATAATCTAATAATGAAAGCTAGTTATTCCTCTTCAAAGAGGGTTCAAATTCATAAAGCCCATAATCACAGAAATATGCCAAGCACAGAAAATCAATTGCTTAGCAGACACAGTGTACCAGCCAAAATTGACATCGTTGCAACTTGTGCCCCACTCATTTTTTGCTTTTATACAGCAAAGAATTTAGCTAAGCAGTGTTTTCTCGCCTAACAGCTTTATTTAATTGTGTCCGTTTTTTTAATTATACATATATATACCTTTTGAACGATAGATGGGTACATTATGGGGTGCTGGCTTGGTTGTTTGTATGGGTTTTAAAAATGTATATATAAATGTTTTTGCCTATTTTTATAGTACTTTTGCCCGAGTTGCTCAACAGTAACTGCTCGTTGGTTTAATAATTTAAAACAATGTTTTGATGTTGCTATTTTGATTGAATTTTTGTTTTTGTAGATTCAAGTAAAAAGCAAAAAACCCTTGAATTTTAAGAGTATTGCACAAGAAATCGTTGTAATAAGAGTCTAAAAGTTGTTGCCCATCAGCCGTGTCAATTTTTTTTATTTTTTTTGGTAAGCGCTTTGCCTGTTCGCCTGCAATGCGAAATTTGTGTAGGTTTATAGATCGGGCCATGGAAATTAAAATACACACAGTGATCCCCCACATAGAGAGAGCTAAATATAGAGCTCTATGCCCCCCCCCCCCCCCCCCCCCCGCACACTGAGGATTTAACTTTATACAGAGCATTTGCGTATGATACGCTGGCTGTGGTTTGTTACAATGTATTACTTCACCTGGCAGATTCTGTTTTAAAACTTGACAGTCTTTTAAACGTGCGCGTATTATATTATCCACACAGTACAGTCAGCTTTCATTATCGATTATTTTGCTCTCCTTTTTGTGTAGAGAGCAAACTAATTCTTCAAGCAGTGTGCATATCCGCATAGTGTATACGTTTGGTATATGACTTAAAAACGGCAATACTAAACTTACGTTGTAATGGTAGCAGGAACCTTTGATAAAAATAACTGCCGGAGACTAAATAAAAAATACGACTTTGATTTTTTTTTTACTTGTTAATATTTGCGGTCAAGCTTTAATCCACGGAACTGAAGAGGGAGAGTTACGGATGTACTATCGCTAGCCTGGGTAATTTTTAAACCAAATTTGAAACGATCTTTGGATAGTTTTAGTCCTTCAGTAACCAAAGACAAAACACGACCATCAAATATATCCATTTTGATTAGTGCATTTTTATGATTAAAATAAATAGCAATGGTTTAAAAAAAAAAATCACATTGATTGTCATAATTAATCTATTGAAAGGGTTGTATTGGGTATGATCGCTACAGTAATGTTATCATCCACAAACGGATATCATTATAAATTTAATATACATGGGAGATTCACATTAATCCGTTTGGCTTTACTTAAATAAAAATGAGGTCAACATCATCAAAAGTTCAACCCTTATACGTATATTATCCATAGCTGAAAATTTGTATTTTTGTAAACAGGGGGTGTGGATATAAGAAAACAAAATCGACTTCAATTATTCATAATGTTAAGATAACTTGACCAAAAGTGTAAATTATTATTATTCGTCGCCGGGCGGGCGGACACGAAAAATATGGATTTCGATTTGTTTCAATATTATTTTAGTGTGGTTTTAAAACCAAAGACGGCACCAGAACGAAATTATGTCAAATAAATCTTTAATGAAAAAATATCGCCCGAGGTTAATTATAATACACTTAACTTTAAAGACTTACTTTGAACAAAATCAATTTACGGTCAGATGTTGATCCACGCGGTTCCGAAGAGGGAGACATACGGTCGCTAGAGTATTTTCAGAAGCAAATTGACAACGATCTTTGGATAGTTTTCTAGTCCTTCATTAACCAAAGACATAAGCACAAAAAATTCCTTTGTGATACGTACATTTTTATCAATAAACGGCGATGGTTATTAAAAACAAGTATCTTTAAAACCGACTCAAAAACAAATTGTTAATATGATTGTCATGTGTATTAATCTACCGTACCGAAGAGGAAGGGTTGGGTACGACACTCTAGAGTAATTTTATCATCCACAAACGTAGCCGTATTTTACTTCTTCAATACACTTTATGGGAGATTCACAGTAATCCGTTTGCCTTCACCTAAATAAAAATGAGGTCAACGTATATCCATACCTTAAAATTGTTTACGTTGCCGGGAGGGGGGGGGGGAGCGGGTGTAATGAAACAAAATTGAATTAAATTATATATTATTGTAAACTAAAAATGTTGTATGTTTGCCACCGGGCGAACACAACTACAATTTGTGTGGATTTCGATTGTTTTTTTTTTCCAAGAAAAAAACAACGCCGCGATCCGCAATAAAATTAACCAACTAATAAAAATGTCCTGATGCTTGAAAAACGTCACCGCAAAGTCACTTACAGTTGCCCATTTAAATATGTATACGCTTGCCTGTGCCGAACTAAATGTTAATATTTTAACAGTTTAATAGTTGGGTAATAACGTGTGATGGCGTTCCGCTTTTTTTTTGCATTAATATTATATCTCAAAAATAACAAGTTGGACACAGATCAGATTTTCGGGAGAAAAACTCAATCATGTCGAATAAATCTGTTATAAATATATAACTGCCCGTGATTATTACAACACAAGTAACTTTTAAGGCGTTACTTTCAATAAAACAAAATGAATTTGTCAAGTGTTAATGTGTTTATCTATGATACCGAAGAGGGAGAGTTAGTATGATCGCCAGAGTAATTTCAGAAGCAAATTGGCAACGATCTTTTAGTCTATGATTTCAGTAACAAAAGACAAACAACATTTCAAGCGTCAAATAATTTCCTTTGTGAAAAGTACATTTTGTTATGCTTAAAATAAACATCCATTGTTAATTAAAAACAGGTACTTTTAAAACCGACTCTTAAACAAATTGTTAATATTGATAATATTGATAATATTGATAACATTGATAATATTGTATTAATATTGTATTAGTCTACCGTACTAATCTACCGTACCGAAGAGGAAGGGTTGGGTACCATCACTAAAGTAGTTTTATCGTCAATAAACGTAGTCTAAGTCATTACTGGAGGCGATACCTATACACAAGTCAAGATGGTCGTATTGTAAAACACAATTTTCCAATTGGCTGTTGAATTTCCAATGTCATTTCAACTGGCATTAATTTGGCCAGGGGACCACCGAACCCAAAGAAAACCACAGAGACACCGCGCAACCCAGCGGCTTGTCTTTTAAGGGGAAAAAAACAAACTGGGGGGGGGGTTAAGATAAGACATGATTGGATCTCGATAAGAGTGTCAATCATATTCACAGAAAATACAGACGCAAACTTCTTAACGGTTGAACCGTGGCTGAAATTGCCCAGGCGTATATCACGTCATCACACCTCAATCGAATGAATTCCGATCACACACACAACTAGTTGCCGACACCGACTGGCATTTAATTTTACAACAAATAATACTACAGCCAGGATACACCTGCCTGGAGTATATGTGTTTTTTATATAATGACAATCCCAATCCATTTCAAGAGAATAATATATAAGCACACAAAGTAAAAAAAAAGTTGACGCCGGTGAATCATCAAAGCACCGGTGAATCACACATCATCAAAGCACCATACATTCTCGGGTAATCACGCAAAATGTCGCGTGGCGCTCCACGCGTGGGCCACGTCGTTGGTGGTCTTGGACCAAAGAAAATGGGGACCCAGACTTCTAAAAGGTTTAAGAACATTGTCTGGACTTTAACCAACTGGACACAACTCAAGCAAAATAATGCAAACTTCCAATCACAGACACAAGTTGCCGAAACCTAATCACAGACACACGATGCCGACACCTAATCACAGACCCAAGATGCCGACGTTACAAAGTAATCAACTATGTACATGTACATGTATGGCGCCGGTAAATCAGGCATAATCAAAGCACGTACATTCTCAGGAAATCACGCAAAATGTCGGTAGGGTACTGCCAGTTTAGCGCATGGCGCTCCACGCGTGGGCTTCGCGCAGATGGTATTTGACCAAAGAAAATGTGGCGACGATGCAGACTTCTCAAAGGTTGAACCAAGTTGAACATTGTCTTGGCTTATAACCAATCACAACTCAAGCAATGCCAACTTCCAATCACAGACACAAGTTGCCGACACCTAATCACAGACACAAGATGCCGACACCTAATTACAGACACAAGATGCCGACAGCGACTGGCATTTAATTTCACAACAATGAAAATACACATTGAGTCTATTTTTTTCATAATCAGACCGCCAAATTCATTTTAAAAGACCATTATTTAAACACCCAAAATAATCAACTACACATGTACATGTATGGCGCCGGTGAATCACGCAACATCAAAGCATCCTTCAATCTCAGTAATAAAGGTGAATTACACTCCAGCAAAGCAACCTTCATTATGGGGATAATCATGGGAATTGAGCGACATCAAAGCACTATTCATTCTCTCGTAATCACGCAAAATGTCGCGTGGGTTTTGCAAGTTTAGCGCGTGGCACTATACCGACGGCTATTTGACTTTTTTTTTCAAGACTTTTTTTTCAAGACATGTTATCGCGCCAACCTCCACGCCCGTTTGCGCGTGGGATTTATCGCACGGCATCTAGTTATTTTCAATCGGTACTGTATATTAAGCTTAAATTACCCATTTATGACAGAATTACGTAAAAAGTACACATTTTAAAATACACACTGTTCAGTTATTGCCAATGGCCATTTCATGTAGCTTTTAAAAGTAGTTCCAGAAACCATCCAGTCAGGCTGGTCCAGAGCAGGTTGTTTGTTTAAGGGATTAGAGGGATTATCACAGTTGGATGCAAGGACAGTGTGTTTACTTAAGGACCCTCCAAAAGTATGTGTGAAACCAGCAATATTTTTTAAAGGGCTGGACATGTCATGATCTAGTTTAAAACAATCTTATTGTCCTCAAGTATAACATGACGCCACCTTAAAGGTGCAGTTTTGTACAGGATGTACAGAGCAATAAATGCGTAGTCAAGCTGATGAAACCAAGCTTGTGTATTCCAGCTGGAATATGTTACATCCAAGATTTGAATGTCATGTCAAACACTTTGTTGTTGTTATGTAACAGAAACTTCTGTCTAGTTCTTCTTCTTTTTCTCCCCCTCGACTGTACGATAACAAAGACACACTTCAAAAGCATTCATAACCTTTAACTGGAACTAGTTGAAACCAGTTGATAAACTAGTTAAACACAGTTAAAACCAGTTGGTTTAATATGGAAAGTGGACAGAAACCAACTAGTTTATAATTTCAACCTAGTTGAACACAGTTAAACCTAGTCCAAACCAGTTGGTTAATATGGAAAATGGACGAGTTTGGTCACTTTCCAGTTGAACCAGTTGACCCCAGTTAACTAGGTTCAACTGGAATTTTGACCTGGGTTTGTACAGTTTATACATCTACATGTACATGTAACATACATGTATATGTTAATTTTGCATCCAGGATAAAGAGTTTAATTAGTTTTTCACACTTACAGATGTCTATTAGGCACTACATGTTATAAATTCATTTTGTCCTGATTATATTCTTTATATTCCTTATCCTTGATGCAAAGTAACATCTATTAAATCTAACACCTGGGAATCAAACTGCCTACATGTATATAGCCACCAGGCTACAATGTAGTTTGATTGACTTTCTGGCTGGAACTAAAGACCACTTTTGACAGATGGGGTCTTGTGATAAGCTTTCAAAGCATCTGTACATCTATAGTAGTGACCTTCCTAGTTGAGCGGTTGACCATTAGCTGTTTCAACTGTGCTGAGGTGTGAACATGGTTAGGCACAAGATATCCCTTTCTGAAATATCTGCAGACTTCTATGTCAATTTGTGTCAGTCAGGCCAAGTACAAGTTCAAACTTTACTGTATTGTGTACAATAGTACATGACCACAGGGTATCCCAATACATGTACACAGGGTATCCCAATACATGTACACAGGGTATCCCAATACATGTACACAGGGTATCCCAATACATGTACACAGGGTATCCCAATACATGTACACAGGGTATCCCAATACATGTACACAGGGTATCCCAATACATGTACACAGGGTATCCCAATACATGTACACAGGGTATCCCAATACATGTACTTGCAAAATCTAGTCATGCTTTATTTCCCTAATCTGTAAATAGCCAGGACATGGACACCACATTATAGATTGAGCTTAATGAATGGATTGTTTGTTGTTTACTGTGAGATTGAGTTGGAAAACCATTTAAATTTTACTTGGATAAGGTATTAAAGGTGTAATCGCAAACATGGGGATAGACACAAATGGGTTGGAAGTAATGACAAATTATGGGAGTTTTATCTCATAAACGATTGCATCCTGGAGTTGGAGGGCTAAGAGAACCCAAATTTTGCACGCATAACTTAAGCCCAGATGACAACGGCACACAAGTAAAATTTGATTTCCTGCTCCAATGTAAGATCATCCACTGAAAAAAACAAGCGTGAACTTACATTATAACATTATAACAAGGTGTTATGTTGCACCACAACAAATTTGATCTCCACCATGTCCATGGTACTGTTGATTTAGTAAGTGAACCAGGGATAGGTTATGATGGTTGATGCTTTTTATTATTCAATAGTTGTCACTTTTTGTTAATATTTACCTAACATATGGAAGGTATGGTACAATACTTGTTTTAAAACTATTTTTAAGAGGCATTCCTTTTTTCCAGAATAAGAGAAACAACAGCCACTTGAAATTTCAAGAGTATTTCATTTTGTACTTGAGGTTTTTTATTGATGTTTTTGAAATGTTGTTTGGTGAAAAGTTTTGATTGAGAACTTCAATAAAAGTCTCGATGCCATAGAAAAATAGTATACTGAATAGTATACTGAATCATAAATGTTTGTGTTTATATAACACCCAAGCAGATCCTTGCCATTTGATTGGAGGATTGTCCGTCACGTGTTAGCAAATTAAAGTACTATTGCACGCTACGTCACTCAGCATGCATTTTCCGTTACATCCGAAAAGTACTATTGCACGCTGAGCAAAAAACATCACTGCGTTCGCGTGTCTTTGGTAACGCAGCAGTGTTACTGCAAGGCACATACTAGCATTCGGCAACTGCGTGTCTCAAAAAATAGCTGTACAGAACGCACATTGACAAACAGGCCGACCCAAAAGAAACGGGTGTAATTTCACAATTAGCAATTGTATTGTTTTGAAACTTGTGCCCCTCCAATCAAAATGACAAAGATCTACTTGGATGTTATATAAAACAAATAATGAATGTTTTTCATTCGTGCAATAGTGCAAATATGTTCATGAGTTGTAAGATGGAATGTTCCATTTAACTCGGCTCCGCCTCGTTGAATAGAACATTCCATCTTTAAACTCGTGAACATATTCGCACCATTGCACTCATAAACATTTATTACTAGTATAATATTTGTGTTCTTGGTTAATGGTTTATTCCTTAAAGCCATTATACACTTTCGGTAAACGGTATTGTCCAAGTCCCACACTTCGTGTATCACAACTTATATATAAAACAACAAACCTGTGAAAATTTAGGCTCAATCGGTCATCGGAGTCGGGAGAAAATAACGGGAAAACCCACTCTTGTTTCCGCGCGTTTCGCCGTGTCATGACATGTGTTTAAAATAAATCCGTAATTCTCGCTAACGAGAATTTATATTGTTTTACCGTTTTCTCAAAAAGTAAAGCATTTCATGGACTAATATTTCAAGAGAAGTCTTTCACCATTACCTTCTGTAAACCCTGTGAATTATTTGTAAATCTGTGAATTTATTTTTTTTTCTGTACCAAAAGGGTCCAATGGCTTTAACTTGTGAATATGTCATTTACACTTTTTCATTAGAATCATGAATGCAATATGGGCTTCAGGAGTAAGAGCTACAGTTCCTGCTGATTATGTGAAAGTCTTTGACATTCCTGAGAATGATAAAAATGCTGTTTTAGGTAAGTTAGAGACTCCAAATAAATCCCAAGGGTTACCATTCCATGCTGCCTTACCTACTGTCTTAAGACAACAACCATATTAATATGTTAATGCATTAATCTGATTGATGTCCAAGTATTTTCCACTATTGTTCCCATTTGTTTATAAGGTTTAGCTCAGCCATCATCCGATAACTATGAACTTCCAGCAAACAGGTCACCAATTGAAAAGATACAAGGCTTCCTTTCTACGGCACAGGAAAACTGGTAAGCAGTCGTTAATTAAATTCTTAAACTGTTGCATAATTCGTCGCTCATGCCACAAAGTGACCTATCTGGCAAAACTCCCAAATTCTTGCAAATTGGTTTTTATACATATTATTAATATCCTTATAGTTTCCGTACCTAATATGTAATGAGTAGGATTTGAAACTTTGCATGGTGGAAGTACGATATGGAAAGGTTTGCGGTAATACCATGTCATCTCTAAATGAGTTGGGGTGGTTCTGAAAAGAACTGTTGGGTTTCAACTCGACATTTCGAACAGTATGCTCTGTATGTAATGTATTCATATTTATACTGATTAGTATGAACAATGTATCACTTGATTTACCTTTTTTTTCTCTCCACAAAGTGACCTATCTAAATACGTCACATTACCGACGATATACAAAGCACAACAGTGCAGTTCAGGTGCACAGGTGTGACGTTTACATTTTAGTATAGTACATGTATTTTCACCAAGTGACTTGTCGTGATAGGTCTCAATATGCATTGATTTGTACACAGAACAGAGCTCTAAAGGAAAGCCCAAGTGCTTTGTTTTTCTTTTCTTTTTTTCAATTTCACGAAGTAATATGTCTTTAGAATTAATTACTAATTAAGTTGGTTACAGGAATAAAAACACATCAGCTTTACTTTTATCTTATACAAGTTAAATAAAAATAGACAGCAGACTCCGAAACAGCAGTTTGGAAAATAGTGCAACTACAATCACAAATTCTCCAAACACGCTAGTTTTGGCTGTGGTCGAAATAGGTCACTTGAATCCTTTTTGTATAGGTAAGTAGCTCATGCATAAATGCCTAGCTGCAAGATTTCACTTGAAGTTGAATGGCCTGATTTTTGGCGAGCTGCAGAGCAGTGCGATCCTATGTAATACCAATTTCCATTTTTGGAAATATCAAAGTTTCTGATTTTAGTCTTTAAGTTAAGTTGTTTTTGGTATATACAAGCCAGAGTGAGTTTGTCATTTTTTTTTTTTTATTAAAAAAAAGTTTTTGGAATAACAAAAATGTTAAAGTTGTTTTTTCACACTAAAACGTTGACATCTGGATTTAAAAGAAACAAAGAAACAAACAAACTCAAATTGAAATCTTAAAGTTTTGAAATAATTTGTTAAAACAAAAATCAAACTCTCTGTCACTGGTTCCAGTTGAATGAGCTGAAACAATGAAAAACATAAATGATCATAACCCCAGATTGCAACGATGTACTTGTACACTGACTTGAATCTGAAGTCAAATATTGCTTCTTACATGTAAATTCATATGAAAAGAGATAACTCAAACAATTAATCACAGGTTTCAGTTGAATGAGCTAAAATAATGAAAAACATTAAAAATAATGAAAAACATATGGTTATAATTGCAATGATGTACTGACTTGAAACTTAAGTCAAACATTGCTTCTAACAAGTAGATTCATATGAAAAGATAAAACTCAAAGACTTACATGTAATCACTGGTTTCAGTTGAATGAGCTAAAGCAATGAAAACCTTAAATGTTATAACTTCATACTTGTCAACGTCCCCACCCCTTTGACAATCAGTTGATCAAATGATTGGTTTTTCTGTAAGTCATTGATTCTATCCGGTGATCGGCAGATCGCCATGGCAGCTTCGCTGTTCTAGTCTTTCTTTGTCTATGAACTAACTTGTACCTGTTTACGGAGGATGATTTTTTCAAAATTAAAGCTTTTATATTTGCCACAGACAATGCACAAATTACATGTACATGTAAAATGTAAAGCTGATGGACTTGAGATAATGTTGAGTTCCCCACAATAGTTCATTTTGTAGTTTTTTACAGATCGTTGGCAATACCTTAGATGAAATCAGGTAAAATCTGCAAAATTCAACTTCAATCAACCACAAAGTATTTATTATTTATGTTTGAAGCTTAGGTCCTAGAGTCAAAATTTCCCATAATAATACGCAATCTAAACAAAACAGTGTACATGTATTTGTTACCAACAAAATAAGTTTTGAAAGTTTTGAAAGTAATAATTTTTTTAATGCAATTTTGGCAGAAAGGAACCTTTCAAAGCTGTCTATAATGAAAAAGCTGGATAATGCAAGTAGGGAAACCATTGTAACAGACAGGAAACAATAAAACATTCTGAGTTTGTGTTTTATGTCTGGTTAGCAACAATTATTAGAACTCAAAATAACATACAATCAAGTTCTAGTTTATTCTCCAGTTTTCAATTTCAATTCAATTGTAAGTAAATTTGTTTGTTTTTAAGGTGACTTAAGGCGGTCAAACCAGACTACCAGAAGAGGGGCTGTGTAATAAAAATAATAATAATACTGCATTTGTAAAGAGCACTTAATCTGTATGACATTCAAAGGCGCTGGGCAAGAACAAGAAGAAAATTTTACTTGATATGTTTTAGGCTAATCTGAAGAGATGGGTTTTGAGAGAATGTTGGAACCGTGAGATGTCATGTGTGTCCATGAGATGTTGAGGCAGAGAGTTCCAGAGGCGGGGTGAAATGTTACTGAATGCCCTGTCCCCATAGCTGGATAAACAGGTCAGAGGAACATAGAGCATGCTGCCCGATGACCTCAGACCCGGCCTGACACTACAGGGCTGAAGCATGCTCTGTAGATACATGTAGGTAGGGGTTATTTCATGTAGAGCCTTAAATGTCAGATGGATGATCTGTGTACAACAAATAAATAAATTTTAACTAGTTATAATATCTAATAAATATATCTCAAACACACTAATTTTAACAAGTTGCGAGATGGGCAAAACTAGAGTAATAATCAACCAAATTGCTCTTTGTCATTATTCAAGTCGCAATTGTTTAAAGTTGAATGTTCTGCGTTGCTCTAATTTGATGAGCAACATGGATAAATCACAGAAATATACTCAGAATAAATCATGCTGTTTTAACTCAATGTGAAATATGCTGAATTTAAGATCTCGTAAGAGATATTCTTTTGTACATCAGGTAAGTGTATATCGCCAACAATCATTGGAAGGCAAATTCATTTGGCTAACTTAGGAACTGAAGGAAAACCAAGAACTTATAGCGCTCTACAGTGAGACCCTTCTCCCAGGTGGCTAGTGCACGAATGACTTCTTTGAAAAACCTGTGGGGCACATGTACAGCACAAAAAGAAATTGCGTTTGGAAATTCATGACCCCATTTACTTCATGTACTTCAAGCTACTTTAAAGTATGCAAATGAGATTGTTATACCGCGGTAACAAACTGTGAAGTTTGATTGGTCGAGAACCAATCTCGTGCCGTGCAACAAAAACGCATGTACCATGGCTGCACAGCGCGGCGGGTAGCATGAGTTTTGTTAACCGGTGTACATGTATTTGGGGATCGTGTTTGGGCATGACGATTTCAATTTGTGCTTGAGAAGTTCAATAATAACTCACCACAAGTACGGCGATCTGGGTTTATGGATCGGTGCTCTGTTCGTGATCTGATTACGTGAAGTGAAACGGAACTCCGAAGGACAATCCTTGGTCGGCGGTCGCGGTCGTCGTAGCGAAGTTATATAGTTTCGATGCGATATAATTAGTGTTCACACGGGGACAGACGACTGACGATGAACAATACTCAAAACAGTTAACAATAAAAAACTCCAACGACTCCTCTGTAAGGTATAAAACTGGTTGTCAAAACTGCGAGGACTTAAAAGCAAACGTGTCCGGAAATGGGGCAAACTAACCGATTTAACCAATTTACATGTGCCCAAAAGCAACCAGCGAAATATCAACGTTAAACAATGCACAAGCCGTGCACCAACAGGAACACAAAACGGGCGTTGATTGGTGGATTGCAAACACGTGATATCAATATTATTATATACATGTACTTGTAGTCACCACATGTACATTACCTTGATCGTTCCCACTGTTGGTCGATTTCCAGCGCTTAGTACGAAAATACTGTCATACTAAATGTGAATTGGAGTTGGAAGTAAGGGCTAAAACATTTTTCCAAATGTAAGAAAACAGTTAATGCTGTCACTGCAACAATCACTTTGTAACATAGTTAATTATCCCAAATCAAAGATTTTTAATATACATGTACACGATTGCATGTTATGTATGAGCGGGGGCAGTCAAGTGCACTTGACTCGAGCTTTGGTGTTTTAGAGCAGCAGAGTGTGGGTTCCAGTCCTGAAGCAAGACACTTAACCATTAATGCTTGTCATTCAGATGGAACGAGTGTGTTGTGTAATAAACATGAAGGGACCCTGTTACACTTGTCTTTTAGAAAAGGGGTTTGCCCCTGTGTTTCTGGCAGTGGCTGCTGAATGCACCGCAGCACCTTGTAAAACAAAAGAAGGGGCTACATAAACCGGTGTCATGTTTCAAAAAATGAAGAACAAAAAAACGTCTTAAAATGTTTCTGTTTGTTCAAGTACCTTGAGTATTCGAGTGCTATAATTTCTGTTTTTTTCTACTAAACATCTTAAAGACAGTAGACACTATTGGTAATTGTCAAAGACCAGTCTTCTCACTTCCTGTATCGCAACATATGCATGAAATAACCTGTGAAAATTTGAGCTCAATCGGTCATCGAAGTTGCAAGATAATAATGAAAGAAAAAAACACCCTTGTCACACGAAGTTGTGCGCTTTCTGATGCTTGATTTCGTGTCCTCAAATTCTAAACTTGAGGTCTCGAAATCAAATTCATGGAAAATAACTTCTTTCTCGAAAACTACGTCACTTCAGAGAGACCCATTTCTCACAATGTTTTATACTATCAACCTCTCCCCATTACTCATTACTAATTGAGGTTTTATGCTGATAATTATTTTGAGTAAATACCAATAGTGTCCACTGTTTGACCACTTTGTTTTCTGGTTTGCAGTCCAAGCAAAAGCAAGTATGTATTCTTTATAGCCTCTACATTGTGTCATGAGGTAATTTTGTTTTGCACATTTTATTGAGGTGTTTTTCTCTTGTTTTCAAATTGTAGCTGTCATGTATTGGCTTGTGCGTTTGACAACATGGGATATGAGTTATATGTATCTGATGACTTCATTAAGCAGCTTTTGGACTCTATATTTGTGATGATAAGCCACGCATCAAACAACAGACTCAGGCCAATCCTTCATATCCTTTTAAAATTCAAATCATTTATCAAAGGTTTTCTTCTTCTGTGAGCTATAATGTTTTAAGCCAGGAAGGTGAGGAATCACAGGAAAGGGGGGTGCAGAAAAATTCTGGTTGGGGTTACGTTGGTGGGGAGCAAGGGGAAAAGGGGCAGGGGACGAGAGACGAGAAACTGGGCCTGGGGATTGGGAAATGGAAGCGTGAGGACGGGGGCAGAAAGTTTAGAACACATGGATATTGAATGCAGTTAACAAGACACAGAAATAGAACCTATTGGGCCTGGAAACATGTGATGGGGCACTGGAGAGGGAAACCAGAGGCACAGGAACGGGGACAGAATTATGGGAGTACGGATCTATCTATTTATCTATCGGAATGCAGAAGTCTGTCGGCATATAGAATTGATTGTCCCGTTCTCGTATGAGGTCCCCTAGGCAAGCTTGATATTTAGGTGTAGCGGAGGCTTCCACCCTGTCGAAAGGGTTCAGATGGCTGGTTTTGTGTGTTTAGGAAGGTAGCGAGAGGCACCTCAGGTCTGTGAAGCGAAGGTCCAATTAAACGAAGGCGGCTTCTCAGCAGGGTTGTTGTGGCAGGTGCTATGCGTGTGCGAGCATATAAGTCTTTGTTAGACAGCTGAGTTGGAAAGTGCACACCAAGGCTGTAACACATGAGAGCGCTGTGAGAAGCGTCAAGATTCTTGGCATTTGTGTCGGTAAACGCTAGAGCTTCACAGCTGTACAACAGCACTGTCTCGACCGTGGACTTGAAGAGCTGCATTTTGGCTTTATCGCTGGCTAC
The DNA here is from genome assembly GCF_902459465.1 of Asterias rubens. Taxonomy (NCBI): domain Eukaryota; kingdom Metazoa; phylum Echinodermata; class Asteroidea; order Forcipulatida; family Asteriidae; genus Asterias; species Asterias rubens. Next base: position 27,576,142 of record NC_047062.1, read on the forward strand.
CCCATCCCACATAGGTGTGAGTTTTTGTGCAGCGATCCATGCCAGCTGATGCTGTTGCTGAATGGCACTTCGGCTATCTGCAATATGCATCCCGGGTAGCAAAAGTTGACTCGACACAAGCTGCGAGAGGGGCGCCTGCTGTTTTACAGATGGTAGTGTATGGAATGTCTCCAATGTACATGAACTTCGTCTTGCTGGCATTCAGACGCAGACCTTCATGTACTTTGGCTGTTGCTGCCTCAAAGCGATGGCGTTGGCGTTGGGCTACATCCGGATCAGCAGAAATCAGTGCCGCGTCATCAGCGTATGCAAGTGCAGGGATTTTTACCCCTGTCCGTCGTACCGACATACGTCTCCTCACAGTGTAGGCATCTTCTAGGGTCAGTGAATTACGTAATATGTAGTCCATGACGATGACAAACAAGTAGGGCGCCAACGTATCTTATCTTTAATAAAGTCACAACCACATAAACTAAACTGTACCAAAATCCTCTAGTAATAGCTGAAATAATGTTCTGTTAAAGAGGGCTCCAAACTCAAATTAAAGTTGTTTAGTCCAAAAGTATTAAATTGTGCATTCAAATGGTGTTAAATACCACTATGTTTCATAACCTTTAAGTGCATTTTTTGTCCACAACCATGTACGTTTGATAATGTCGCAATTCTGATATATGGTCTGTACGTTTTAGTATCAGAGAATTTTCACTTCATTCCTACATTCTGATGATATTCAATTAAGATGGGTGAATCACAATTCTCAATCCTGACCTTGGAGCCCCTTCTCCAATTCGATACTAAAAGAATTTTGTATGTATGATCTGGCCTTCAAATTATCGCTACCTAAAGTTGTTCTTAAGCTCAAGTCGGTTGAATATTTATGACTGTAGTTCTAAACTGTTTTTTAAAAAAGATTTTGGGTTGAACAAAGAAAGTGTAATCTCTCAAATCATATTCAGGGGTGATGATTTCTGCTCTAATCTAAAACAGAAATTAATACATCCTTAACATTTCATGTATGTGTATTTCTGAAGTCTTTAGTACAGCATTGTCCTGCTGATTGTCAAGAACATGTGCTGCTACCAGTACTGAACTGCTTGTGCAACTTCATGTTTCAGAGACTGAGTTCACAGTGGGAAATGATGAATGAACAATTAATTGCAGGGTATGTAGTTCAGTCTTTTGGTTATTGTTGTAGTTTAGTGTGCATGTCTTAAAAGAGTCAGCCACAGGGAGTACATGTACAGTGTACATGAGGAACATGTATCTTGATTTGTTCGTTCGTTCGTTCGTTCGTTCGTTCGTTCGTTCATTCGTTCGTTCGTTCGTTCGATCGTTCGTTCGTTCGTTCGTTCGTTCGTTCGTTCGTTCGTTCGTTCAATCGTTCGTTTGTTGTTTTGTTTGTTTGTTTGGTTTGTTTGTTTGGTTTATTTGTTTGTTTTGTTTTGTTTTGTTTTGTTTTTGGTTTTGGTTTTGTTTTAGTTTTTTGGTTTTTATTTGTTTGTTTTGTTTGTGTGTTTGTGTGTATGTTTGTTTGTTTGTTTGTTTGTTTTTCTGTCTGTTTGTCTGTTTGTTTGTTTGCATAATGTCATTTAAGCCATGTTTTGTATTTGTATTTTTTTTTAGTAATGTGCTCAAGAGTTTGTAAGGTTTGTATCATATGTTTCTGTCAATGTGTTATGTTTTACAATATAGTGAGAGTTCAGAAAGCGGAGAGGCTAACCAAGAATCTCAAGAGATACTTGATGAGATGTTTCTTCGTTTGATTACAAGGGACTACCTGGATCTGTTAGGTAAGATTTAGTTGTTTAATTTGTTTAGCTGTTTCGTAGCGCAGCGCAGCGAAACAGCTATTGTTTTTGTTAGATTTTTTTATTTGAACTCTTCAGAACTTTTTTTCTAAGTGCCGATTTGCAATGTTCCTAAGAGCAATTGCAACAAAATTTTCAGTGATGAAGGGCATTGGTGCAAGGAGGGTTGTAAAAGAAATTTGTCATGATGACGTCATCACCGGTCACGTGACGTCATCTTAAAGCCTACGGAAAATGTTGGTAAAATGTTTAAGCATTTTATGTAAAAAAATCCAGCTTAACAATTGAAAATGTTCTTACAATAAGTACTGCTATGTTTTCAGTGCTGTTAAAGAGAGCATTTCAGCAGTATTCATATTTTCTTTCTCTTTTTTGATTGTAATCACCTATTTTTAAAATGGAGTGTACCCAAACAGCGCTAGCAAATTATTGCGCAATACCCCTTCCGCCCACCCCCCATTTTATTTTTTATTAGCCGTTTCGTAGCGAAACAGCTCTTGTTTTTATTAAGGTTTTTTTTTTTTTTTTGCTGTTTGCAAAGTGCAGCGAAACAGCTCTTGTTTCGTAGCGCAGCGCAGCGAAACAGCTCTTGTTTTTGTTAAAGTTTTTTTCATCTTCGGAAATAGTTTTTATAAGTTCTGTTTTGCAATGTTTCCAAAGAGCAATTGCAATGAAACTTTCAGTGATGAAAGGTTTTGGTGCAATGATCATTACAAAACAAGGATGTCATTATGACATGATCAGAAATCACGTGACGTCATCTTAAAGGTGTTGTGTTTTAAATGTTTGAAAATTTATAACAAATTAGCCACACGAGACCGTATTGGGGAGGGATAAATTAGATCTTCATTTTGTTTCGAGTGCGTGACCTCACATGACCTCTACTTCCGGTCGAAACAGGAAGTGCCCCTTTAATTCAAAAGTGGCAAAAGGTATCAAGTTGCTTTTTAAGGACGTAAGTGTTTCGCAAGGGTGGACTGTTAAACAAATATATTGATGACGTCACTAGTTGCAAGAGCGCCCTCTAGCGGCAGGTTTAAAACTCTTCGAAATGGACTTTTTGAAGATTTGTGTGGTGAAGTGTTTTGTAATCACTTCAAGTTTTACACACACGTTAACTGTCAGGCAGCCATCATATGTGTGAAGTTTCAGATCAATGACGTCATCGGGGGGTTATGTGACGCGGCCTCAAAGGTGCACTTTTTGAACTACATGTAATATAACTCCCTAAGTATTTATGCGATCATGTTGAAACTTGGTAGATTGTTGGATATTGACAAGTTCTTTTGAAATGTGAAATGACGTCATGATGAAGTCATCACTTTATTTTTTACGATTTTTTTAATTTTTGCACCTTTAACACATAAACTGCTATCTGAACATGGTATAATCCAATTAATTTTTTATTTATGCCACATTTGGCAAATTGCTTTAAATACCCAACAAATTTAAACTTCAGTTGAGAAATTTGAAAATTTTATTAACGAAACAGCTCTGCATTTGTGCACAAATGCAATTTAGCTCTAGTTTATTATTGTTTTTTTTATTTGTCATCTTCAGAACTAATTTTCATAAGTGCCGCTTTGCGTTGTTTGCGTTGTTCCTAAAGAGCAATTGCAATGAAACTTTCAGTGATGAAAGGTATTGGTGCAGTGATCATTACAAAACAAGGATGTCATTATGACATCATCAGAAGTCACGTGACGTCATCTTAACGTGTTGTGTTTTAAATGTTTTAAAATTTATAACAAATCAGCCACAAGAGACCATAGGTTTCTGTTTGCGGGATTGGCGAGGGATAAATCAGGTCTTCATTTTGTTTCGAGTGCGTGACCTCACATGACCTCTGCTTCCGGTCGAAACAGGAAGTGCCCCTTTAGTTCAAAAGTGGCAAAAGGTATCAAGTTGCTTTCAACGATGTTAGTGCCTGGCAAGGGTGGGCAGTTAACAAAATATATCAATGACGTCACAAAATGCAAAAGCGCCCTCTAGCGGCATGTTGAAAACGCTTTCAAATGGACTTTTTGAAGATGTGTGTGGTGAAGTTTTTTGTAATCACCTCAAAATTTACACACATGTTGATCGTCAGGCAGCCGTCATTTGTGTGAAGTTTCAGATCGATGACGTCACTAGAGGTCACGTGACGTGGCATTAAAGGTGCACTTTTTGAAATCGTATAATCTCCCGAAACAATTATGCGATTAGGTTGTAACTTGATGGAATGTTGGATACTGGCAAGTTCGTGTAAATTGTGAGATGACGTCATGATGATGTCATCACATTATTTTTTATGATTTTTTTTTCCATAAATTGCTATCTGAACATAGTTTAATCCTAATTATTTGTTTAAATAGGCTGTGAAAATGTTATTCATGAAACAGCTCTACATTTGTGCACAAATGCAATTGTAGCTCTATTTTTTTTAAGTTTTTTTTTACTTGACCGACACTTTCTTTATCACAAAAACGTGTGTGAATTCACCGTATCACCACGCAACAGTCAATTGTACGTTGAGTTCATGCTACCTGCTGACGACGATAGTGATAAATTTTGCAGTGTTTTTACAGTGTGATATGCTAAGCTGTGAATGTGCATCGCAAACATGTTTTTGATTGAACAAAAATAAAGGAAAAAAAAGCACACAATAACTTTTCGATAGCATGTCGGCCCGCTGGCGAATGGCCAAACAAACAGCAACGCGAGGATATAGCAAAAGTGTACATACCTGCCAACTGTCCTGGTTTTCCCGGGACAGTTCCGGTTTCTGAGTTTTGAAGACCCTAAAATTCGGGAATGTCCCGATATCTCAACTTTCCCAATATTTTATTTTTAAGAAGTTGAAAAATTACTGGTTGTCACCACTTTCCACAATATTATACAAAAAGAATTAATGAGTGATGACCCCGAGTAAACTAAATAAAATACAAGAAGAAATGACTACATGAGACCATGTTGAATTTAGATAATATATTTACAACAACAATTATTTACAATCATGTACAACATTCAGTGGGTAAATCGAAGTAATCATTGCTTAAACCCACAGTCAATTAAATCACTTAATTCAGTTGGCTAAAGCAATATAAAAATCAAGCAATAGTCCCATCTATAAACAGTACTTCACAAATCACTTGCTTGTCTCCTCATCAACTGAGTTTCTTCATTCGAAGCCTCCGTTTCTCAGTGTATGGGTTTACTCATCCAGTAACCCCAACAAATATGTACAATCAATTAACGAATAAAAATTACTGATACTTCAAATTACGGTAGCTCGTCTCTAGTCTCTAGTCTCCCTGTACGTTCATGTACGATGAATGGCACGATGAGTGGCACGCAGTCTAGTAACAAATGACATCCCACAGATGACGTTAGGTCTAGTCTCCACTTCAGTAGTTCAGCGGCCCTCGGCTTTCAGTTCATCCTCAAAATAGGGAATCTCATGATGGGAGATTGAAGCCCCAAATAATGGCCATCTAAACAGTAAAATAATAACCAAAATCCTTGCAAGCTTTTTGGATATATCTCAATATAAATAATACAGAGAATGAATGCCATTGAATGAATTCACAAAGCAGTAACCACCAATGTTCACAAATAGTCTCCGTAAGATAATCTCTGTAAATTCTGAAGAACTTCTGAATTTCCCTTTGCCAACAGCAAACTTCATAATTCAATCTATACTTCAATCTAACGATGTCTGCCCATTCAAAAATGTCCATGCCAATATGCAACTTTAGCAGAGTATCAAAAGTATACAGTGTTCTTTACACATCAGAAAAAAATACAATATTAATCATCAAACAAAGCTTACGGCTATTGTGCAGGTGAACTAACTTGTGGTGTCTCCAGGCTGAGTGTTGCTGTGTCGACCGGGGTTAAGAAGAATCGTATCTATGGCTCTGTTTTGCCAATAGTTCTTTTATCACATATCAACAAGACAGAATTCTTGTCGATCGTCTACCTGTTGCTTCAGGAAGCTTCACGCAGTTGGTACGGTCTCTAGCTCATCACCATCAAATCATGCTTTCGGATCACTGATCAAAATCGTTCTGATCCAAAACTAACATTCAATTTCACTAGCAAAATCATTCACTCCTAAACGCCCAAAATCAACAACAGAACAAACACCAACAAACGATAGACTAAACAACAACAATAACAGAACTAAACGGGGACAATAACCACGGCCGATGTATTACACAATATACTGTGACAACGAAAAAGCGTCCTGTGTTACACAAAAAAAAGCACTGGAAAAATACAGGAGGGTGCAGTTTCTAGCAGCGGCAAATTTAAACGCGCGCGATTGGCTTCTGGCTATACGTCATGCGAGAAGGCTAAACCAATGTGTTGCAGGGGTGGCTAAAGAACAGTAAAAATAATTTAAACGCAGCGCGATCATGACACTGGTGAACAACTGAAAACAAGTCTAGTTGTATCTAAGAGTAAAACGATGGTTCCTTGTCGCAATAATTATGGGGCACAGTGGTAAAATCCATGTTTTAAATCTTGTAAAATGGTTTGACAAGTCTTGATTTGCGCTATATTTAATGTGGCCGCGATCGCCCGCGAATATATTAATGCATGCACTGGTTGTACTATAAGCCCTCTCTAAATGCAAGATGGTGGATTGGACGGCCTTGTAGCTTAGAGACGATCTTTTCACAAGAAACAAAACTCACTTTTCACAAGAAAAAAAATCAATTTTTAAACTGAGATGGAACTTAAAACTTAAGAAAATTCTCTTTTGGCTAATACTTTATAGTTGTATGCATCTTTTGTGGATTTTAAGTTTATTTTGGAGGAGTTGACGGCGAGTTGATGGCATCAAGTTGGCGGTAAGTAATTGGACCCTATTTCCCAATGTGCGTTGCTGACCGATCGAACATTATTTTACAAAAGAAGTTTTTATCATAACTGATCCTTAAATTATGAAGCCATGAATCAAAATGGTTGTTGGCTAAAAAAAGAATTATCATCGGCAGAAGTAACAGGGTAAATCGTCAAAAAAAGTGGGGTTTGTTTTTTCCCCTGTTTTTAAAGTAATTTTAAAAACAATTATGTTTGCATTAGTGTTACAAGTGGTTAAGTAAACAAGATATTGCAGGCGACCCAAAGTTTGACCCCCAAAATAGTAAAGTATACAGTTTCCGATGTTCATCTCCGCGACCAAAAAAAATCGGTCCAGATTTGTCCATATTTCTGGGATACCAATGTTGGCAGATATGAGTGTAGAAACAAAAACAAATTTTATTGGCACAGAAACATAGGTTTCATATAAAGAAACCAGTGAATTAAAAGGTATGTGCTAGTTGTTGTTTTGACTTAAATGTATCAAAATACCTTCATTATCTTGCCAAGCATGCATCATTGCCAAAAAGTACCTTGTTCCCCAATTTTAAAACTAAAATCCAGCCATAAACGCCCCAAGTTCTGTTTGTGTTGGAGAAAGGGGACATTTCGACCCCACTCATCAGCACCTTTCGCACATAAACAGTTTTTTTAAACACTTTGTACCGATTTCAACTACCGTTAGCGAACCAATGGGAGACTTTCCATTCTCCCTAAGTCACCGAGAGAGGGCGCTCATTACCGGGTAAACTCTAGAAAAAAATGGCGTCTTCATTCTTTGTTTACACTTACGTATCGACGAAGGTTTTCGACTTTGTATAACTTGCTTCTCTAATCAAATTATGCCTAATACTGGGTGTGCAGTGCCGCAGTGTGCGGGAAGAGGTGGATATGAATTTCCAAAGGAAAGAAAGAGGTGCAATGCTTGGCGAGTGGCCATAAGACGAGTGAACGATGACACAGGACGATCATGGTGGCCATTGCTTAGTGATGTCGTCTGCGCAGAACACTTCACAACATCAGACTATCAGCAGTTTGGAAAGTCCGGTAAGTTACTTAATTTTTCGAGATTTAGGCCTTGACTGGCCTCCCATACTCTGACTCAAACATTTATGCGAACGTAGGCCTTTCAAAGCTTTCTAACCTTCATAACATTTCAATTTTCATAGCATCCAAAATTGACTAGAGACTAAGTAAAGAAGAGTACTAACAAAAGTGACAATAAGTAGGCAGGCCTGTTAGTGTTACTGTTAATGTTACTTGTATAATGTACTATTTATCCCGATGCAAAATTAACATCTATTGTATAATGTAGTTGTAATTTGTCCTGGGCAGGGGTAAACATTGTACTGTAGGCCTATAGGCTATAGCTATGTAACGTTAGGCCTATGGTGGCTATAATAATGTAAAAAAAGAACCATTATTTCTACCCATTTTCTCAAAGTTTGGTCTAGTTTGGCCTTTGGGTTTGTTCCTAATCCTCGCGGCTCAGATTTGTCTGGTTTTTTTTTCTTCAAATCTGAGTTTACTGCTAAATTTTTGAGAGCCACATTTTAAATTTGTTGATGCATGAGTATGACTTTGGTTTACATACATGTTTGAATCCTTTTTGTTACCTAGAATTTGAAATCTGCATGCAGGGGTTTTTACCCCTGTGCCTCTCGTCCACAGTGTACACATTAGCAGCCCTGATGTGAGTGCACCATTCACCTCCCATCAGCACTTTTGAATGGCTATGCCAGATATTGCTGTCGTTATTATAATTATTGATTACCCTAACTGCAATATTTGTATAATTTTATGAAAATATGCAAACAGTAGAGTGAACGATGGCTGTATGATTCTCAAACTGGTAGGGGGCAGTTGTGACTTGTCATTGTGATACCATTTTAATGGGTGGGGGGGGGCATGCTTCCCTGGCTCCGCCGCTGTTGATTAGAGTTGGGTCTCGGAAGCTACATGTAAGAACCACCCATCGTGAGACTACATTTTGCACAATACTCCTCAAAAGCTTACCAAACAAAGATGTAAATAAACTGTCCATTTACAACTTCTTTACACTTTATTTTTTTTTGGGTCAGGTCTAAAATTGCAACGAAGGAGGCTGAAACCAGATGCTGTTCCTAGCCAGTTCTCATGGACAAAGCAACCAACTTCAGCAGATGTCTCGAGGACAAAACGCTATACAGAATGCTGTGTAAAGAGAGAGGGTACCTGTGAGGGTTCTGATGAGTTGTCTATGGATGTTGATGTTAACTGTGATCTGGACATTGCAATGGAGGTAAATGTGAACAGTGAAAATAACCAGGCCATCCAGACAGACCTGCAAGAGACCCTGTCAACATCCACACTGTCTCCACACATGCACAGACGGAATCTGAGACGAAGGTACAGGGATTTACTATTCATGACTTCAAGAATGACCCCAAAGGAGTACACTACTACACAGGGCTTCAAGACTATCTCAACTTTATGGATGTACTTGCTTCACTTGGACCATGTGCTTTTGAGTTAACTTATGTAAATGGTAAAAGGCCCTCCTTATCTGTGCCAGATCAACTATTTTTGACTATAATTAAATGTAGGAGATATACAGCCAATTTTGAATTAAGTCGAATGTTTAAGGTCAGTGAATCAGAGGTATACACTGTATTTGCAACATGGATTAGATTTATGCATCTGCAGTGGAGAGAGATTGCTATCTGGGCAGATAGAGACATGGTCTTCTTTTATGCTCCATCTGATTTCAAGACCAAGTTTCCCAGCACTCGGAGTATCCTTGATGGCTTTGAGTTTCCAGTTAAGAAGCCCAAGGCACCTGCTGCCCAGCAGGTAACATTTTCAACATACAAAAACCGTAACACTGCTAAGGCACTGGTTGGTATAACACCAGGAGGTTTAATGTCCTATATGTCTGGTGCATATGGAGGTTCAACCAGTGACAGACAGATCATTGAGAGGAGTGGATTAATAAATAAAGTCAACAAAGGTGATTCAATAATGGCTGATAAAAGTTTTGATGTACAGGACTTGTTTGCGCCAGTGGATGTAACAGTTAACATTCCTACTTTTTTCAAGAACAAAAACAGAATGACAGGTCAATCTGTTGTAAGGGATAGAAAAATATCTAGAAAAAGAGTTCATGTTGAAAGGATAATTGGACTTGGGAAAACATATAAAATATTGACGCAGCCACTGAATCACACAGAGACAATTCTCTCCTCAGACATTGCATTTATTTGTTTTATGCTTGTTAACTTCAGGAAATGTATTGTTTCAAGATAGTCATACTATAACTAATAGGGCGAGGACAAACAAGTTACATTTTCATTACATTTTATGCAATTACCATTGCAAACTTGTCAACAGAGAGGAGTATGAAATCCAATTGGAGAACACTTAAAAGTATTGGTATATTTATCATGCAAGTTTGAACCAGAAAGTAATTCTTTGAATATGAATACATGTACATGTATATTCAATTTGTGAAACTTGGTGTCTGTTTATAAATAGGCTTCACCCGTACAGACCCTTACTGCCCTCATTCCCACAAGTTTTGATATTGCCATGTGATTTCCCCCATTAAGACTTGTCAATCACAGCCTCAGGAATGATGACTCAAAATTGTACAACAAATAAACATTTCATAAAGTCCCATGAAGGATCCTTTATGCATACCAATGACACAACTAATATTTGAACAGTGTGAACACTTGCACTACAAACATTAATATTATGACGCTGTGTTTTATACAGTCATTAGGCACTGTGCATTTTTCAAAGTGCACTATACAACACAGCCGGTTAATGTTGTTCACTTGTACCCATGGCGATTTGTGATGAAATAAATAAATAAATATTTATGTCATTTTAAATTAAATTAAAAAAATAACTGTTGTAAATATTTGAATAATAATATTTTTCTTTTTTATTTTAATAAAACTGTACAGCATTGGTGGTTCTAAAAATAAAACAATTAAATTAAATGAAAAAGAATGGATCTCGTTCATGAATATGTATGAGGTACATGTATAATGATCTATTAATCCATTGTTTGTGTACTAGTCCATCTAACATACATTTTAGAATCAATGTGTGACTGTGGAGCTGTAATCACACAGTGCTTAATACTTATACTGAAGGTTTAAAGAGGCCCTCTAAAGGTAAAATTAAGTTTTGTGATTCACTCATTTTCCAATAGATAGAGCCCTTAATAAAAATGTGAAAACATTAACAAGCCTCTAACCTTGCGTTAAGGTGGTTTCAAATGTCATTATAATTGACACCAATTTAGTGCGAAATCTTTCAACAAAGTGGCATCACACTGTAAAAAAACATGATAAGTGAGTCTGTAGAAACAAAATATGAAGCAATAGCCCATTAAAAATACATACATGCATCAGTTGATTTTAAGTCTACAGGAGAACCACAGACAACCAAGTAGATCTCAGAAATGAAAGTTTATTTTCAGCATTGTTGTCATTTATTCCTCCATTGGTTTAGAACAAAATGCATACTTGTAAGTTTCCCTGTAAAAATACTTGTCCAACACTGCTTTCCTAAAGTGATGATCGAAGAAGTACTGTAATTTTGTGGTGGCTTCTTCAATAAATGTGTTATTTCGTTGGATCTTCATTATGCTCACATCTTTAAATGTCCACACTATAAAATCACACCATTGTCTGCCGGTGCAGATCAGGTTCCCCTGAACCTGATAGTAGTAGTTATGATTCCCCTTCAGAGCCATTTCACCACGGTCATTGCACTTTAAGTATGGTACATTTGCTGGAGATATTTCAAGATCTTTACAACTGTATGGGCATTTCACCTCAGTAATTCCATCTTTGCCTACCAGACCGTCGGGGGAACAACCCAAGAATGGGTGTTGTGCACATACGTGTATACCACAACTTTCAACTTTGTTACCTGTTTCAGTAGAATAATCCTTCACTGCAACAAACTCGTATTCTTTTCCATGTTCAGTGTGTTTACTTGTGAAAGTCTCAGTATTTGTGAGTGATTGCGCCATTTTATTTAAATCTGTTCTTGGACCTGCTTTACAAATTTTACGATAGCTGGAAGCATGAAGGCGCTTTTCTCTTTCCCTTATCCAAACTTTATTTGAACTCTGCCCTCGCGTTGCCTCTTCAGTCTGTGCTCGTTTTTGCTCACTAATGGTAATCACATCTAACTCGTCAAGAAAGTATTCTTCTGGAGTTTTCTGTAGATAATCGTGGTCATTGTTGATGGCCATGGTGTTTGCTGGTGCATACATTTGCCGTATCGGTAGATCATCTGTAGAAGAGTTGAGCCAAACACTCCTGAATAAATCTGGATATCCAGGCCTGTTTCGGAACTCCACTGGCCTTGGATCAAAGTTCTTAAGTTCATGGAGGTTGTCTTTTTTGCGGAGTTTCAAGTCGCTCATCAAAACCGGTGAGCCAGTAAATTTTTTCTGATGATGAAATGTTTGCAGAACTTCAGTGCATGTATCCCTTGTTATGATGCCCTCGCTTCTTTTCGTAAGAGCAAAGAGTACTAAAGATACATGCTTGCAGTGAGCTTCCGGTCCCAGACCAACAGCGCATTCACACTGGGACTCTTCAACCACTCCATGTTTGTTTATCCTTATATCAACCTTATATGTCATCTTTGTTTTCATTTCTGCAGAAACTCTGCCAACAATGTATGTAGTTCCATCTTGGTTGCAGTAGCGTACTGACTGCAGAAATTTTCCTTGGTACAGTGCCTCTGTCTTCTCTTGCAAATCTTGCCCATGAAGTTCATGAAAGGTTTTGATGATATCTTTTGTTACTGCAGGAATCTGAAAATTAAAAAGATGACAGTTGTGTAAAACAAAAATTAAATCAGCAGACCTTAAAAAAATAAAATAAAGAGACTAGCAATTGATTTGCTATCCATACAAGAAAAACCAGTGTGAGAAATGTACCTAAATTATAAATCCGTACTAGTACTTCCAGGCATGTGGCATTGAACAATGCCAGATGCCCACGCTACAAGCTAACAGCATTGGAATGCTGTTTATAAAAATTGTAGTCTCTACCAAATAAAAGTTTATACCGTAGTTGGTCTCATTAACATAAAATGACAATAATGTGCTAAAGTAAAATGCAAAAAAACACTTCCGGATTTGCATTAAAAATGGAAAAGTGAAAGCAAGATATATATGTATTGTTAGTAGAATTAAAAAATCCTTTTACAGGTGTGCCTTATAATAAATAATACATACGTTACTGTCTGTGTTTATGTCCTTGTAATCTGTTGGCTTACATGTAGGTGTTGTTATCTGAAATCCGACTTCCTCTTCACGTTGTTGGATATGTCCGAAGTTAAAGTTTCTGTCATAACTTTCAAGTCTGAAATCAAAGTTAAATAAAATTTGTAAAAGACCAATTTTAGTAAGACTAGAGTAAGAGTAGGCCCTATCATGCATATAGCAGTTAGAACGTAGGTACTACTCTAGTGTAGTATTAATAACATACTAGGCCTATGGCTAGGCCTCAGTTGAACTTTGAAGCACTTGCATGGTTTGGAAACGAAACCATTACATGACTTGACTTCAGTTGGAATAATTATAACAATGGCATAGGCCTATGCTGCATCACTCAAGACAACACAAACAATGTAATTGTAAATGCAATGTAGATTTTGTTTTGCTTTTTAAAAAGCATTGCCATTGCTTTATTTCCTTCTTAGTTCTGGCTTTGGCTGCTGCTGGCATACAACCAGGATCATGACGAGACATAAGATATGAACATTTGTAGGTGTGTCATTTATTGGAAAAAAAACCATCATCTCAGCCAACATACATAGGCCTACTACGACTGTATTTCAATAAAGCCACCGATGTAATTTGGACTCGCTTCCCTAATCTATTCTCATCTGTAACGTTATCACTTGAATTGTCGCATTCGAGTTCCATCCATACTTTTTATCCTTTATAAATTATAGTTTTACTTCTTATCTTAGTCAAGTTTTTTTGTATGATCATGGAGGGGGGGGGGTCCTCCATGGTATGATGATGTATACTTTTACTATAATATACCAGTGAATGGAGCATTAACGATATCTGTCGGCAGCCCCATCAATAGGGTAATGTACGAAGCATATGCTGGACTCCCTCCGCCAAAAGCGTATGGGCACTGGGGCTAATCTGTCGGCAGCCATGCCCCATTATTACATTACATACATGCATTACATCATGGTTGGCGCACGGACGATTTGGATTATAATTTTTTTTATAAATGGATGATGATGGAAAACCTACCTGGTGACTAGTTCATGTTTGGCATTTCTTTTCTTTAGCTCTGCCCTCAGATATTTTAGGGACTTTGAGCCGTAGTCGACACGAATACCGGAAGTAGTAGCCATATCCACAGAGAAAGAACCACCAGTGAAGATCATAGGAATAGTATGTTGTAATTCACGGACGTTTTGTTTACATTTTGTATACGGTCGTCGTATATTGAAAATTTCCGCACGGAAAATTTTACCCGGTAGGTCTGCTGCCCTCTATCGACAGAGATCTCAGAAAGTCTCCCATTCTACAAAATGATTACCTCTGAGTGTTCTTTTGCTGCATTTTTCACACGAAAATCATTCCCATCTAGTGGGTGCCGCACTTCGCTTATGCATTTTAAATCGCTAAAAGTTTCCAACAGGGCCCTCTCTGGTCCCACCCACAATGCAGCCTGGCTGCCATGTTATCTTCCTCTTTTCTCTAAGCGCCAACCAGACATATTCATGGTTTTTATCAGAAGAGTGTTAAGTTTCTAAGAGGTTGATTAAAGCACGTCTTTTTGTTTCAGTGTTGAGTTTTCAGGGATGTGATTTCTCCGGCTTTTGCTGCATTTCCGGCTTTTTCAACTAAAAAAGTCAACCAACGTGAATCATGTGAATTCGTTGAAAAAATCGGGGGGTTGATTGTGCTAATTAACTATTCATGTTGAGTTTTGCATGCCGAAATGAATTTAATTGGTTTAATGAAGAACGTTCTACATTAAATTGTATTGCCATATATGAGAACGAGGTGGAAACAGAGCGCTGGGTCGGACGGGATTTTTATTCAATGACGCTAAGAAGACGCATAAGTTGTGATCGTTCTCACATTGGACCCGTACGGTTTGTTGTTTTTACTGGGTAGGAGTGTGTTTCTTTCACCAAGTCTAGTTCCTATTAACGCGTGTGATGTGCTTGCGTGTTAATGGAATGGGGGAACAGACTCAATGTGTAGCAGTGACCTCGTTTTGTATCTGCACAATGTGCGGTGGTTTTACGCATTGTGATACCTGTGCAAATTAAAAAACTCGAAATGCACGAACAATTTAGAAATTGCGCGTCGCCAATGCTAGGAGGGCAACGGAGATCAACGCTGCGCTGGAGCTTCTATTTTTGGTTTGCGTGCACATTATGGCAGCATTTGCCAGCCAACGTCCGTCCACATGGGCCACACCAATACAATCCATACAACGTACGACTGTTTTGGGGATTCGTACTGTCATGACTGTTGTCTCGTCAGCCAGTCGCATCGGCATGGCGGCGTCGAAACAAACTTTGCCGAGGGGAGACCCATCAGTTCGAGACCTGGAAAAAGGTGTTCAAATAAATTCCGCTGGAGGAGTCGGGCACTGTTGACGTACTTGATATTCATTTGCATCAGTGCTAACTCAAACTGCTATGAAAAATTAGTGACCGTGGCTAGAAAAGTGATAGGTACTTTAAGTACCTATCACTTTTCTAGCCACGGTCACTAATTCACTGTTGCGTGATGACACCATCATCTCCGGGTCTGTTTACCCAAGGCTACAACAAGTACAATGTATGATTTCACTTTTCCCTTTACACGCAAAAAGAAGTCTGCCACTGGAAATAGCAGATTATTTTAAACACAGAGTAAATTTGGCAATGATTTTGTGTTTTAATTTCCATGTTATACTTATTCTGAACAAGGGTTTCCCAGCTGAATTAAATGCAATATTTGAGATTTTTTTTTCTTCTAAAAACACTGGAAGTGGGCAACTAAGGAAGGTGTTCTAAGGAAGCTTAGAATGCACCACAGAGCATCTAGACTTTCAAAAAAAAATTGGGGGCCCTTGGGCGGGCCCCGGCCCCTGCGCCGTAAGAGGCGAGCTTGCGCTCGCAATGATAGGACTCACATTTCCAGACAGTTTAAATTTTCAGGCTTTTTTTAAGACCAGCCATCACATCCCTGAGTTTTGAGTGTTTCTTTTAGGTGTTTTGGCAACAACCGAACAACTCTTTGTTATTGTTTACTGTCTTTTTTTAGTTTTTAATTTTTCTTCTTCCTCCCAGAGTCGATTGTCCCGTGTTAGTTGCGAAGCTTGCATTAAAGACAGTGGACACTATTGGTAATTGTCAAAGACTAGTCTTCACAGTTGGTGTATCTCAACATATGCATAGAATAACAAACCTGTGAAAATTTGAGCTCAATCGGTGGTCGAAGTTTTAGATAATAATGAACGAAAAAACACCCTTGTCACACAAAGTTGTGTGCTTTCTGATGCTTGATTTCGAGACCTCAAATTCTAAACTTGAAGTCTCAAAATCAAATTCATGGAAAATTACTTCTTTCTCGAAAACTACGTCACTTCAGAGGGAGCTGTTTCCCACAATGTTTTATACCATCAACCTCTCCCCATTAATCGTAATCAAGAAAGGTTTTATGATGATAATTAGTTTGAGTAATTACCAATAGTGTCCACTGCCTTTATGTTGAAACGCTGCATGCAGGTAGACAATAAACAGTAGGCAAGAAAATGCAAAGTTGCAAAGCTTGCATTAAGTTATTATAGGTCGTTTTTTTTATTGTTCGTTTTTTTAGGTGTTCGGGCAACAGCTCAAACAACTTGGAACAACTCTTTGTTCCTTCCTCCCAGAGTAGATTTTCCCATGAAAACCCATAGTTGCGAAGCTTGCATTAAGTTGAAACTTTGCATGCAGGTAGACAATACACAGTAGGTGTCAAATTACAAAGTGACCATAATATGCCAATGCTTGTATGTCTCTGAACTTCAAAGCTACAATGGTATCCTTATTTGGGCATATGATATATCAAGACAATAATAATAATAATAATAATAATAGCCAGTTTTTATATAGCGCTTTTCACACCAGGAGGGCGTCCCAAAGCGCTTCACATTATTACCCCTGGTCATTGGGCCTTAATTCACTCCTTAAACCATCTCAGCTCCCTGGTGGGGAGTATGCAGCCTGTGCAACATTAACATGCGCTACTCGGCTAAATCAATCACAAGAAATATCTCTGCCCTCACAGTTACCCATTTACCGCTCGGTGGAGAGAAGCAATTATTGTTAAGTGTCATTCTCAGGGACACAAGTGTCACGACCGGGATGCGAACCCACACTCTGCTGAACAAAAGCACCAGAGCATGAGTTCGGTGCTCTTATCCGCTCGGCCACGACACCCTAGGGCAACATTTATAAAGTTAACGCTTAAATCAAATGACCTGTCCTTCCGGACGTACCGGAAGGTCAAAGTTTGCCATTGAGTTTTTTCTTAACAAAAGACATAACTCAAGATTGGAATTAAATTTAACATTGAGACTCATCAGACTTTAAACCTTAACATCATTCAAGTTGATACAAACTTGATGACATCATGATTACGTCAGCCGGTATTCAGTTACATTAAATCATAGTTTAATATTTGGAAAAGCATTATTTGCTATCTTTCAGACTAGGCCCCCATCCCAGACACACTGGATGACATGGTAATGTCCCCTTCCAAGCAAGGTGTCCACCCGGCACTGGTGACTGGTGCTGGTCGGACGGGGGTGCTCAAGCCTCTGTTCTCGGCCCAATTTAATAGAGCTGCTTAACGGTAAGCAAAGTTTTTTGCTTAATGTAGCAAAAATAATTGCTTAAACCATTCTACCTCCATGCTAAACGTACACCTATTTCAAAAACTACGTGCTCAAGATTTTAGATCGTTTGCTTAAAGGCAGTGGACACTATTGGTAATTACTCAAAATAATTATTATCATTAAACCTTTCTTGATTACGAGTAATGGGGAGAGGTTGATAGTATAAAACATTGTGAGAAACAGCTCCCTCTGAAGTGGCGTAGTTTTTGAGAAAGAAGTAATTTTCCACAAATTTGATTTCGAGACCTCAAGTTTAGAATTTGAGGTCTCGAAATCAAGCATCAGAAAGCACACAACTTCGTGTGACAAGGGTGTTTTTTCGTTCATTATTATCTCGCAACTTCGACGAACGATTGAGCTCAAATTTTCACAGATTTGTTATTTTATGCTGATGTTGAGTTACACCAACTGTGAAGACTAGTCTTTGACATTTACCAATAGTGTCCACTGTCTTTAAAGGGTCTATATGTAACTTTTGTAGGACAAAAAACACAATGTCCACAGAGTTACACTAAACTTACACAGTTTGAAGATAATTATAGTAGAAAGCTTCCCTGAAAATATTACGTGCTGAGGTGCTGTAGTTTTGGGGAATGAGTAAATCAATGTTTAACCGCACACAAGAGAACACCTGGCGCCACCCGGTGTCGGTACAATGACACAAAGACGTAATTTGTTGCCTTTGAGAACCTACGTATCCAATCCAATCAGCCAACGCTGTATATTGTTAATAACATAAAGTCCGGCCCAATCAGCGGGCAGACACCATGGTCCACGCACTGTCTGAATTTAATTTTATTTGCAACATGAACACAATGCCTCTCTGGACATCCGACGTCCCACAACGAGGATCCTTGCTGATACAGATACATGTACATTGCAACATAGAGCAAGGGCATACGGACGTAGCGTGTGTGTGTAGTAATGTATCCGCAGGCCGTGATGTCGCTGCATGCACATTAATATGCACATTTACACTGTGGATTGGGCTGCTCAATCTCGAGACTGCACAACAGATGTTGGGGACATGTGGGCACCGTATTGAGCGATGTTCGCCGACGGGTTGCGCTCACCCTCTTTGCACTGCCTGGAAATGGGCTAAAATTCCCACGTGACTGTGCGTATCCCAAGCATGCCCAGACACGTCGAGTCTTGTCGCTATGCTATTATTGCTGGTTCGCGTAATTTTTAACACTACAGGGCATTTAACCTCACGCTATTACATTGTTCCAAAACGCCCCCTAGCGTTCAATGTTTCTTGTATTTATTGTCGCACGCACAGTAACAACGACTATAGGCGTGATATCTGCTTTTGTGTTGCGTGATTAAATTTACAGACCTTGGAACGGTTGTGTTTTGGGGCTAATTTTCTGTGTCATTTTGAGAGGTTTTCGAGTCTGAACTTGGACATCGTTGATTTTACAGGCAAGTTTCATGCAAGGGCAAACATGATTTTAACAACCGTTCCTACCCGAAGTTTTGAAGCAATAAAATAATTCAATAAAATAAAATGTGTTTTCGTCCCTATGATTTTTTGTTGGCTAGTGTTGTATTATTTTATTTGGCCTTACAAACAAATACAAATCATATCCTAGTAAGATAATGCTACGTTCCCATAATACTTTTTAAAGTAAACGTCTAAAAAGAGGCAATAAATATTAATACGATTTGACTGTTTATTGTAACAATAATATTTCTCTTGTCCTACCAAAGACATTCCCAAAGCACTTATCAATCACAAAAGTCAAAAAAGAGGCAAATATGAAAATAAATTATTAACCCATCCTTTTAAAATACGTTCAGCCTAAAGCACACTTCAGAGATCATTGTTCTCTACCAAAAAAATACACCTCAAAGTTTACCACACAATAGTGGTTGGGTGAATGACGTTTGTATGAAGTTATCAATTAAATGCGGAGTGGCGATAAAAAAAGTCATCACCTTCTTTGTCTGATACGTATTATTTGTAATGGTTCAAATTGCCCCTCGAAAGGTTTACACACCAACTTGAAAGTTAACAAGAAGATAATGCATTGTACAACATTTCTGAAGCATTTTAGACACTCGTTTACTTCACTACACCAACCATACAAACGCACGTACAGTACACACCGCTGCGCCGGCACAATAACAACGTTTGCAATGATGTTGCACTGTGCACTGTATGAACAGGGTGCTTCAGCAAAATAGAGGCTTTCAGGACCCTTTTTGTTTGCTTACTGCTTGAAGCAAAAAACCTTGCTTAAGCAAGGCTATGAAATGAAAAATTTGCTAGGTGCGCCCAATAAGCACAAAATCTATGGCAGCTCTATGAAATTGGGCCCTGTGCTTAAACAGGGTGCTTAAGCAGAAATGGGGCTTTAAGGACCCTTTTTCTTGCTCGCCGCTTTAAGCAAAAAACATTGCTTAAAGGCAGTGGACACTATTGGTAATTGCTCAAAATAATTATCATCATAAAACCTTTCTTGATTATGAGTAATTGGGAGAGGTTGATAGTATAAAACATTGTGAGAAACAGCTCCCTCTGAAGTGAAGTAGTTTTCGAGAAAGAAGTAATTTTCCACGAACTTGATTTGGAGACCAAGTTTAGAATTTGAGGTCTCGAAATCAAGCATATGAAAGCACACAACTTCATGTGACAATGGTGTTCTTTCTTTCATTATTATCTCCCAACTTTGATGACCGATTGAGCTCAAATTTTCACAGGTTTGTTATTTTATGTACATGTTGATATACACCAAGTGAGAAGACTGGTTTTTGACAATTACCAAAGGTGTCAAGTGTTTTTAACCAAGGCTGTGAATGTCAAGTGTCTTTAACCAAGGCTGTGAAATGAAAACAATTGCTAGGTGCGCCCGTTAAGCACAAAATCATTCGTTAAGCAGCTCTATGAAATTGGGCCCTGACCAAGGTCGGGATAAAAGCCAAGCAAGCCTGCAAGTGGAAACTTCCCTGCGCGGGTCAAGCAGTGAGGGGAATCATAGCAAGTTTGGTAAATTATTAAGTCACTTGTTAAAACTCGTGAAAATGCTGCACTTGTTTCTGGTATTTATCTACATCCTGGGTTATCTGATCACTTTGCTATTATGTCTTAATTATCACTTCAGAAACCACAACCCCCTAAAGTTACTATTACAAAACAAGTTTATTGATGTTGATGTATTCCGCAATGATCTGGTTGTGTTACTAACCCTCTCTGACTTAGATACATGTATGACTTCTACCAATCTCAACTCTTGTGTGCAGAGTTATGAGGTTATCCTTAGTAGTTTTTTTTAATAAGCATGCACCAGCTCGCACTACATCAGTTTGTTTAAGTCCTTGGTTTAATGTTGCTATACATACTGCTAGAAAGCTGCATAGGGTTCATGAGAGAAAGTGGAGGCACACAAGGCTAGAGATTGATAGACAGCTATTATTGTAATCAAAGACAAAAGGTAAATTAATTAACTAATGAAGCTAAAATTGAGATTGTTCAGGCGATCAGAAAAAGTTATTTAAAGTTGTAGATGGGTTACTACATCAAATCTCTCAGAAAAGCCCTGGATAAGGGCATTCAAAAGGATTGTTTTTTTACACAATTGGAATTTTTTTATAGTCATACCCATATGACTCGATTTCCCTATTCTTTGCAAACATTTTAAGTGAATTTCAGCAAAGTTTACGACTTGACATATTCGTTCAAGCAGGTCTTTAATATTCGTAGCATTTTCCCTGTATCAATTACTATATCGCAAGCTAACCATTTACCTGTTTATGCTCAAGTATCAAATATTTCCCAGTTTGCATCCACTACTGTGTATGAGATGAAGAAGTTAATAAGAAGTTCTCCTTCTAAATCATGTGAACTTGGACCCCATACCCACTGATCTTTTAAAAAAGTGTATTGATGTTGTACCACCTCTTATTACTACTATTGTGAACAAGTATTTTGAGCAAGGTAGTTTCCTAGACAGTCTTAAGACAGCTTACATTCGTCCCCTTATCAAGAAGCCAGGTTTAGATGTTGAGACTTTGTCTGACTATCGACTGGTGTCTAATTTGAAGTTTATTGGCAAGACCATTGAGCACATTGTTGCCTCCAGATTGAATACTGTTATCTCTGACTCTGGCCTTACAGATAAATTTCAATCAGCATACAGGTTCAAGCATAGCACTGAATCGGCACTTTTGCGGGTGCAAAATGACATTTGGATAACGGCCATGTGACTGCCCTGATTCTGCTTGATTTGAGTGCGGCTTTTGACACTGTGGATCAAACTATTTTGCTCAAGAGACTTTGTGATATTATTGGTTTACAAGGTAATGCCCTTAAATGGTGCCAATCCTATTTGCAAAACAGACCACAACATGTTTGCATTGGAAATTCCACATCGGATCCAGTTGTTCATGATTTTTCAGTCCCTCAGGGGTGGGTTCTTGGACCGCTGTGGTTCACAGTTTACACCTACCCAGTTCATAGCATCATCGTGAAAAACAAACTGAACTATCATATACTGATTACACTCAGTTATATTTCTCTTTTAAACCATCCCAAAATTCTGCTGATCAGAGCATTAGTCGTATTGAAACATGTGTTTGTGAAATTGGTGTTTGGATGCAGGACAATTTCCTAAAGCTAAATGATCACAAAACAGAATTTTTGATACTCGGTTGATGGCATCAACTCTGTAAAGTTACTATTCCCCATATTAGTATTGGTGACTCGGAAGTTACCGCTGTAACAAAAGCTCGTAATCTTGGTGTGATATTCGACTCTTCCCTGACACTTACATTCACATATTTCTAGTATTGCACGTTCTACGACATTTCACATTCGTAATGTAGGCAAAGTAAAGATATATTTACCACTAAATGCAACTGAGCAGAGAGTCCACTCTGTCGTAGTTTCCAAACTTGATATGTGAAATTCACTGCTATATGGCCTTCCTTGTACCCAAATTGAACGTCTTCAACGTATTCAGAACTATGCTGCTTGTGTTATTATCTTAACTAAAAAGTCCTGCCATATAACGCTGATTTTAAAAGAATTACACTGGTTACCGGTAAGCAGTAGGATTAAGTATAAACTTCAGCTCTTCCTGTATAAATTGCTCACCAACAATGCCCCTGCAAATATTGATGATCTTCTTAGCTCATACAATCCTCCTCGCAAACTCCAGTCTTACAATTCTAGCCTCCTTATTGAGCCCATATCCAATCATTCATGTGGAGACTGTCTTTCTCAAATGCTGCCCCTCGTCTATGGAACAAACTGCCTGCACTAGTTAAATCATCCGTTTCTTTGACCCAATTTAAAAAAAAAAAACTTAAAACACATCTTTTCAAACAGGCATTTTAGTCAATGGTTTGATTTTGTGATTTGTTGTTAACTTTTGATGTTTTCTTAAATATTGCATTTGTGTTGTATTTCTATACCACATGTTCTAGATTTCTTCTCAACTTTGGCTTCAGTTTTAATTTTTTGTTATTGTATATAATTTTAATGTTATTGTTTGTATTTAAGCTCCATGAGCACTTTTTAGATTTGTGCACTTTATAAGTGTTCATTTTTATTATTAGCTGTTCCGATGTAGTGGTCGGAACAGCTATTGAAATCGTCAAGATTTGAAATTGTTATTACTATGATTTGTATCTCCCAAAAGCCCATAGGATTTACCAGGGCATTTTGTGTCTAGCAAAAGTCTAACTTGGCTTAGTATAAAAGAGTCAAATCTTATACCATATTAAAGCTTAGGTTTTGAAGTTACAGTTAAATGTAATTATAATGACATGAATATTTAATTACCCAATCTTTAGACCGCCATATCTCAAAAACTATACGTCCGATCATAATTTTCTTTTAAATTTTACACTTTTTGGGTACTGTATAACTATCCGATGGCCTTAATTTCCGGACGACGTCACCATGACATAATATATTGCACGTTTTGTGTTTGTGCACAAACGCAATGGCTCTTGAAGTGTAAACAAACCCAGCTTATTCGGAAACATGATTTATGCGATTAAAATTAAATTACCTGTTGGATACTGCAAAAAACTTTTTTAGATCAAGATATATTTAATTGATGGTCATTTTAAAAGCATCAAAACTTATTGAAACAGTATCATAAAAAAAAAAAAAAGTTGTATTCCCAGGGCAATTTTTGGCAGATCATGGGTACGGCGTAAAACTTGATTTGAGTTGTCAAAATTGTAAAATTCTTAACTTGATCAAGTCCTTATGCCATTTACGACGAACGTGGATGACGAAAATAGACCGCCTGGGATTTGGAATGATTTACGGGTAAAGTCACCTTGTTTGCGCCAGGGACCATTTGCCTAAACTTATTCAAGTATTTCGCTTTACTTTCGGAAATTAGTCCATGACAAACAAAAACCTTTGACAGGAATACAAAAGCAGAGATTTTATTATGCTGGCGTTTCTCTGGTGGTTGAGTGGCTCAATGTTATTGAGCTGCTTTAAATAAATAGGCAAAACATTTTGCTTTAAGAATTTGCAGAAATTGAGCAGAATACCTAGATTCACAACTTGTACATGAGGCATGGTATTTGCTGTGTTTAGCTGCTTTTTGTATTTAAAAAGCTATATGTAGTTTGGTCCTGTTTTTCTCTACTCCGTTATAATCGTGCCCACACGTTGACTACAAATATTGTCCCGACTACCTGTTTGGTGAAACGGTTGTGTTGCTTAGTGTCGTAGTTGTGTTTGAGGTGTGACTAGCCGAGTAGTAAATTTCACTTGTCACCCAGGCCTGTTATGATGGGAACTTGCTTAAAGGCAGTGGACACTATTGGTAATTGTCAAAGACTAGCCTTCACAGTTGGTGTATCTCAACATATGCATGAAATAATAAACCTGTGAAAATTTGAGCTCAATCGGTCATCAAAGTTGCGAGATAATAATTAAAGAAGAAAACACCCTTGTCACATGAAGTTGTGTGCGTTTAGATGGTTGATTTCGAAACCTCAAATTCTAAACTTTAGGTCTCAAAATCAAATTCGTGGAAAATTACTTCTTTCTCCAAACTATGGCACTTCAGATGGAGCTGTTTCTCACAATGTTTTATACCACCAACCTCTCCCCATGCTTCCAAGCTTGCACATTATATTCCTCGCTTGCACAGTAAGCCGAAAATGGTGATCTTAAGCGCAGAGTTTGGTGGTTATCAGAACCATGAAATTTTGTCCTGTAAGTAGGTTTGGTAAGGCCTACACTTCCAACATTTAAAAGTTAAAAAATTGTTAGTACATGAGGGGAAATCGTATGAGACTGGTCCAATTTGACTCTGCTTCACTGCGAAAGCAAAAGAATTGACACTTCAGAAGCTCGGATATTATGCACTTACATAAAGCATATTTCACAGCTGAGCAGGGATATTTTTTATTGTGCGCGGGTAAACTCATCATATGTAATCTTTGCTTTGAACTTGCACAGATATTTCAGCGCTTGCACAGTAAGCGAAAATAGTGGTTGTATAGACGATGTGACCTCTGACGTCACTCGAAAACCATAACATGATTTACGCGCAAACTGCGAGCAAAACCTTTGTGTTTTGGCAGCCAGCTAGAAAGTGTACGCAATCTTACTATGACTACACATCTTTTTGCCCAGCGCAACATGACGTGTACAGTGTTTTGTCAACAGAGGGCGGTTTGATAGTAAACATAGGTCACATCGTCTATATGGGCAGAGTTTGGTTGAAGCAGAGCCATAAAACTGGGCTGTGTTCTATAGGGGGCCTATATGAGGGGAGGGTAGAGCTTGACATTTTATGCCAGTTTGGGTCTCTGCGACATACACATACAAATACAGAGTCAGCTACAGACGTTACAGTGCAGAAATCGTGCAATTGAAATGTCTCATAAGGCATTGGATTGGACCATCGTGTACCTTAATTGTGCTTGTGCTTAGCGCTTGATCGACAGCTTGCTTGCACATCATGCTCTCTATGATTTATGGAATTACTCCAAGTTTCAAAAGCTCTGGAACATATTTGTGTACAACTAGTTCCTTGGTTATGATCACTGATACTGCAGGACAACTTCACAGTCATTTCGCTTCAATTTGCTGCTCCTGTGACTGAATTTGTGTTCTGATGTTCTCTGTGCTGTGTTAAAACTGGTAGATGCCACCATTACTGATCCTGCATTGCACAACAATTGCAGAGAACTATTGGAGCCTGTCTATTCTCTTTCAACATGACAATGAAGCCTCAACAATGGTATGCTTTGTACTTTTTGATACTACTGAGCCTTGGTCTATACTACAATGAAGACACTTCCATGGACTCTTTTGTTCAACCCTGCAGTTTGAATGCTTGTACATGTACATGTAATCATGTACAGTACAGTGGAAGGCGAATTGCTTACTACAGCAACTCAACATGTACACTTCAGTTACAACTGATACGATCTGGTGATATTCATTCCAACCCTGGGCCACGCCAACATGGGCACTCTAGCGATACAATGCCCATTATACTCCATTCCCAGCAATTAAAAGGAATTGGGCTGCAACTGGAGGACAAACATGTCATCAAATACAAACGGTCAGAATTATTTAAATTCAGGTGTAATAAACCGTTAGAGCCAAATGTATTGGCCACCATAAAGTCCCTCAAAATTGGAGCTACATGTAAACGTCCAACTCGACGTGGGACAAGGGCTGGTAAGCGGAGAACTCAATCAAAGGACAAAATAGCCAGAACATCCCAAATATCCCAGCGGGAATCATTATACTCCAACTTTGCTCTATGGAATGCCAGATCAATCAAAAACAAGACCCATATGATATGTGAACTGATTATTTCAAAACGTCTTGACATCCTTGCCATAACAGAGACATGGTTGTGTGGAGATGAGCGTGACAACAGACCTCTTGCAGATCTTAGTGCTACTTTGCCTACACACCAGTTCATCCATGTCCCCCGAAAAGATAGATCAGGTGGGGGTGTCGGGGTTTGCATTCTTAAGTTAAACGAGAACAAAACAGAGGTCATTAATTTTTCCAGTCGTCACAGACCTGTTTTAGTCCTCTCTCAAGTATCACATTAAACAATACCTCCATATGCCCAGTGTCAAGTGCTCGCAACCTCAGAGTTTTGTTTGATACCCATCTTTCACTTAACAATCATGTCAGCAATGTTTGTCGTGCTGCTTCGTTTGCTCTTCATAGAATTGGCTCCATCAGACAATATCTGGATGTGAAATCTACTGAAAATTTGGTTCATTCCTTTGTAATGTGCCGCATAGATACCTGCAATCGCCTTCTTTACGGACTACCGGACACTCAGATTGCCAGATTACAACGCATATAAAATTCAGCGACCAGACTTGTCACCAGAACTCGCACTCAGGAATCCATCAAACCCATTCTTAAGGATCTACATTGGCTACCAATACGGGCTAGAATTGATTTTAAAGTTTTGGTTCTGACTTATCAATGTATCCATGGTATTGCCCCTGTTTATCTTCAAAGCTTAGTTCAGGAATACAAAACAACCAGGAATCTGCGATCTTCAAATAAATCCCTTCTGACCCCCCCAGTTATCAAAACCAAGTCGTACGGTTCCCGCTCTTTCCAATATGCAGCAGTTCAGTTATGGAACAGTCTTCCAGAGGTTGTTAAACAGGCTGAGACATCAGAACAATTCAAAACCTGGTTGAAAAAATATCTGTTTACTTTGTACAATAATTGTTTATTTCCTTTTACAGCGCATAGGGACCTCACGGTGATATGCGCTATATAAGAATGGTTTTTATTATTATTATTATTATTATTATCAAATTTATTAGTATGAAAAACACATTTTTGTTACTGTGAAATCATCGGGTGTCAAATTACGATAGTTAAAAGCGCTATTGAGTTTTCTCTTAATTCCTAATGTAAAAATGTTAAAATTATTGTTGAATCAATGACGTGACCCTCATTTGCATAATTAAATAGGAACTCTTTGCAGCACTTATCTCAAGAAGTACACGGCCGAATTTTAAACTGTTTGTAGTTATAGACTCCTTGGGGAATGGAGATTAATTTGAAACAAACAGGACTTCAAGTTGACCTCTACTTCAGGCTCAACCGAAAGTGGGACCATATCTCAAGAAGTACACGGCCGATTTTCAAACTGTTTGTAGTTATAGACTCCTTGGGGATTCGAGATTAATTTTGAAAAACCGTGCCCTCAAGTAGACCTCTATTTCTGGGTCAACCGGAAGTGGGACCATATCTCAAGAATTATACAACTGATTTGCAAACTTTTTTCAGTTATCAGAATTGAGTATCAGAATCAAGACCATGTAATTCACATGTCATAAAGTTGTGATGTGTGTGTTTTATTGGAGCTTGGAAAACACTTAATTACAGGAACAGCTTTGTGATTGTTACCAACCACTATCTCTAGTTATTCTTTGTTTCTCCCTTAATCCCGTAGCATTTGTACACGTTTTTTGTGGCAGCCTAATCTCCCAAATCATAAAGTCAAAATAGTTAAATGTTAAATTTCTTAATTAATTCACCACGTGACTTGCATATTAAATTAGGAAATCTTTGCAGCATATAATATCTCAAGAACTACACGGCCGATTTTTAAACTGTTTGCAGTTATGTCCTCCTTGGGGGTTGGAGATTAATTTTGAAAAAGCGTGACCTCAAGTTGACCTCTACTTCCGAGTCAACTGGAAGTGGGACCATATCTCAAGAACAATACAACAGATTTTCAAACTTTTTTCAGTTATAGACTCCTTAGGCATAAAATATTAACTTGGAAAAATTGTTGCCTCAAGTTGACCTCGTCTTTCGGGTCAACCGGAAGTTGGACCATATCTCAAGAAATATACAACAGATTTTCAAATTTTTTGTAGGTGTTCAGGCCAACAGCCCGGAACACATTTTTTGTTGGTCATTTTTTATTAGGTGTTCGGGCAACAGCCCGAACAACTCATTGATTTTGTTCGTTTTTTTTTTTAGGTGTTCGGGCAAAAGCCTGAACAACTCTTTGTTTTTTCGTTTTTGTTTTTTTTGTTTTTGTTTTTTTTTCTTTCTTATTCTTCTCGCTGTCGATTGTCCGCAAGAAAAAGCATAGATGCAAAACTAGCATTAAGTTGAAAATTTGCACACAGGTAGACAATAACCAGTAGATGATACAAAAGTTGTTACGTCACGATGACGTCATCAGTTGACGAGATACACTAATTCAAAGTTTATTATTTCAAAAAATCATAACTTTTGATCTACATGAGGGATTTTTACAATCAATACATCATCGGAAAGGGCATTAAAAACTCCGTAAGCGCTTCACAGACATGACCACATTTTGATTTTGTCTTCCGGCTCAAAAGAGAGGTTGAAAATTTCGAAATTCACGCCTGAAAACAACGTAAATCCCCCGTTGGTATGTGCATAAACATTACACTTAGGCATACACACAACGTGTAGTGTATTAGCTGTGCGGGAGAGTCACGCTCCAGTGATCATCCATAGAGCGCGAAAAAGCTTCATGTAGAATAGTCTTCGTTCAAGGCGTTTAACCTTTTGACCTTGGTTCAAATCAAATTCATTGTACATTATCTACGACCGTACTGCCTTGATAACACCGGTTCCCGTCCGATAACTGAAGTTATGCAAAATTGGGCTTGGTCAGTACTTGGATGGGAGACCAATTGGCGACCAAATTTTGTATTATTTATTATTTTTTTTTTTTTTCTTTTCCTATAAATAGCTTCGTTTTTATTCTATTTTCAAAGCGTTTTCAACTAACATTTCTTTTCCGGTTAGTTAGTCTCTTCTTCAGTCGTCATTATGCATAAGGCTCCAACCACAAAAGCTATTTTGACAATCTATACATCATATGAAAGGGCTTTAAGTACGTAGTCTGTTTTCAAGGCGTTTTCAACAAACATTTCCCTTCCGAATAGTTAGTCTCTTCTCCAGTCGTCATCATTCATCATTTCACATTTCCTCGACCATAAAAGCTATTTTGACAATCTATACATCATATGAAAGGGCCTCACGTACAAAAATGGGTATGTTGGTGACCTTCTCTTGACCTTTGACCTTTTTAAACCGGAAGTGCCTGTAAAAGGCTTTGAAAAGGCATTATTTAAAGGCTTTTAGGTTGAAATGTACACTTTTTGATGCTTTACCATAAAATTATTTCACATCGAAAAAACTGTTTGGTTTTGATTTCTTTGCAATTTGACGAGCTATTAACAACACTTTTTCATTGATTCAAACACTGACCCAACAATAGCCGAACACCTAGTGTTTGTTTGTACAAACACTATATCTAGTATTTTATTGATACTTCTTCTTCCTCTTCTTCTTCTTCTGAATCTTCCATGTCCGCTGACAAAAACAACTTTCCCAAACTTGTATGAACTTGAAACTTTGCACACAGTTAGATATTCATTAGGAGAGCAAACCGTGGGAGTTACGTCATGATGACGTCATTTATTCTTGAGTTATGAAAATTCAAAGTTTATTATTTCAAAAAATCATAACTTTTGATCTACATAAGAGATTCTTACAATCAATACATCATCGGAAAGGCCATTAAAAACTCAGTAAACGACTCACAGACATGACCCCATTTTGACCTTGTCTTCCGGCTCAAAGGAGAGGTTGGAAATTTCAAAATTCATGTCTAAAGAACTACGTAAATCCCCCATTGGTATGTGCATGCACATTTTACACGTAGACCTACACCAAGTGTATTGAACTAGCGGTGCAGCAGAGTCGCTCCAGTGATCACCTATAGAGCACGAAAAAGCTTTGCGTACAATAGTCTTCGTTCAAGGCGTTTAAAATATATGTGTCCCTTACTGTTAGTTAGTCTACTCTACAGTCGTCAATATTTCATAAGCCATATTTCCTCAACCACATAAGCTATTTGACAATCTATACATCATATGAAAGGACTTTACAAACTTCATCAAAATGGATATGTTGGTGACCTTCTCTTGACCTTTTGATCTGTGTTAACCTGAAGTGACTGTAAAATGCTTTGAAAAGGCGTTATTCAATGGATTTTAAGTTGAAATTAACATCTTTTGATGCTAAACAATCACGTTATACAAGTCTGGCAAAAGTCTGATTTAAAAAAAAAATATCGCTCAGAGTCACCAAAAAATGAGTGCGCTCTCTAGCGGCAGATTTTAAACATCTAAAAATACACTTTTACTAGATGTCTGTTTTTGTCAGAGTTTAGGACAATTGTTTCAAAATGGTAAACATAATTTCCTTCATAAAAGCAACATATCTGTGGAGTCTTAGCTTGATGACGCCGTCATTTGTCACGTGGTACTGCTTGTCGACCGAGGTGTAACTTGGTGGATTGTTAGTCAAGAACATTAACTTCTTGAACTTGAAATGACGTCATCATGTTTTTTGACAATTTGTGCAATTTTGATCATTTATTACAAATCTTGAGAACAACGCAAGGTGCAATATTTGTTTTAATTACACCAGGCTTTTACTCCCGGTAACCGAACACCTAGAGTGTTCACAAACTCTCAATGTCTAGTTAGTTATAGACTACTTAGGGAATAATAATAAACTTTGAAAAACCCTGACCTTCCATGTTGTAATGTCTGCAAATCTTCCATTGAAGGTACGCCGCTGCCTTATTGTGTCGATGAATATATCCCGTCTTCGCCAGCTCTGGGCATCCAGAGACGATGTGGTCTACGGTTTCTTCATATTTTCTGCAGATCCTACATTGTGGGTTCATTCCATCTTTGATGATGCGATGGTGAAATGATCTGGTGGCGAGACTCTGGTCTTGGTGTTTTTGAGCCATTGGTGTGTCTTCTGATGGTCAACATCTGCTTCTTTCGTCCTTTTTGGGTACTTCCCGTGCATTACCTTGTCTTCCCAGGTTTTCTGTAGTTGTTCATGACCCTTGGTTTTTGCTGTCTTCTTTACTCGCTTTGCATAGATAGTTGTTGCTTCATTATCTGATGGTGTGATTTCTGAGTAGTCAAGTTCTCTTTTGAATTTTACTGCTTCTTTTTTGATGGAGTAGAGCTTTTTCTTGTTATCATGTTGTTTCACTATTTGGAGGAGTGGGTCGTTAGTTGTCGTCAGATAAGCATCTAGACCGATTGTGGAGGTTTTATAGGTCAGTTCAAGCTGGATCAGGCCACGTCCTCTAGATGATCCTGGTAGGTACATCCTGTCAACATCTGCTTTCGGATGGTGCATCCTGTTCGTGGTCATTATCTCTGACAGTTTCCAGTTGATGATATTGAAACTGTACGATACTACAGGTATTGCAATGGTGTTGATAGCTTCAAATCGGTTGGCTGCATTAAGTTCACTCTTCAGTATCATCCGCGCTCTTCTTTAACACTCTTTTCGGACCTTCTCCTTCATGGCTGAGTGTTGTATACCGTCACCTTCATTTATTCCAAGGTACTTGTATGTACCCTCTTGGTCCATCTCCTTGATTTTAGTGACAGTGTCAATGTCTAGGTCTGTTGTTTTGGTGAGTTTTCCCCTCTTGAAGGTGGCTTTGGCCGACTTATCGAGTCCGAACTCCATCCTGATGTCGTCACTGAAGGTCTTCACAATGGTTGTCATCCTTGGAAAATGTCTTAAGGTCATCCACGTAGACAAGGGGGTTAAGTTTGCCATTTTCTGATGTGTATCAGGTTGCTAAGTGGTGCTACATTGTAGCGCTAAACAGAAAAGTAGTGGTGATAGTGAATCTCCTTGAAAAATCCCTCATCTGATGTTAATCGATCTCGATGTTAACGACCCTTCTGCGTGGTGGAGATTCAAGGTGGTTTTTCAGTTCACCATGCTTGCTGTGATGAAGTTGACAGTAGTTGGACATATTATTATTATTATTTTTATTATTATTATTACTATTATTATTTTTTATTTTTTATTTGTACATTTAATGATAAAATCAACAAAAGTTTGATGAAGTTCTGTTTGGAATGAAATTAAGGAATTTGCAGTTCTCAATTGTACTAGCAAACCATTCCGTATGCTGTGAAGTAATGCAAATGTTATTACCTTTCTTAGCTACAATATTCAGAAAAAGAGCTGACTGTCTGGAGACCGGTACTGAAAGTGGAGAGAAGATTATGATGATGGAATCTGATGGTTCTCCTTCTGCAGAGGTATGCCATAAAGCCTCAGAAGCTGACCAACTAAGTGAACTTGGCAAGAAAATGTTGCAACAAGAGGTTGGTTATATTATTCTTCATTTTTCTTTTTCTCCAAACAGTGTATCTAAAACTTTGTATGGCTTCTGACTGACACCCCAGAACAGAGATATCTAGATAGCTAAGTTGGTAGAGCACTGGCATGTTAATCTTGAGCTCGCAGGTTTCAGTCCCGCTTTTTAAAATTTTGTTGTACAATCCAAAATTATTTTAATATTTACCAAGCTAGTTACACTTTGTGTTTATTATTTTACATAAAAAGTACAAGCCATAACACAATAAACTTAATCAAGGGGCAAGATACATGTATGGATATAACTGACAGTACACAATACATAAATAGTTCATACAAGTCATGTACTACATGTACATGTACCACCACTGTTTAAAGACACTGGAGACTTTTAGTTATTACTCAAAATAATTGTTAGCATAAAACCTTACTTGGTATCAAGCAATGGAGAGCTGTTGATTGTATAAAACATTGCATGACGTGTCCGGCCCTAAAAAACCCGGGTCGGGACGCATACTTTTAGAGGGTTTTAAAGGGAGAAAATCAGCTGGCAGTTGGGGGATTAAGATTGTTATCACCATTAATCCGATAAGGTTCGACAAAGCCATCCTGCCTGAAGGAATCCATGTGGATTTATTTCAATTGAACACTAAGATATTGATTGATACTATATTTAAAATAATAATAATTGTAAAAAGTTATTTTGTTTTCTTTTTTGAATGGTAAAAATCCATCCACGAAAAGCAAAAAAAAACGGTTATTGTTTTTGTCAACTTTTTCGACTTTTAGTTATTACTCAAAATAATTGTTAGCATAAAACCTTACTTGGTATCAAGCAATGGAGAGCTGTTGATTGTATAAAACATTGCATGACGTGTCCGGCCCTCAAAAACCCGGGTCGGGACGCATACTTTTAGAGGGTTTTAAAGGGAGAAAATCAGCTGGCAGTTGGGGGATTAAGATTGTTATCACCATTAATCCGATAAGGTTCGACAAAGCCATCCTGCCTGAAGGAATCCATGTGGATTTATTTCAATTGAACACTAAGATATTGATTGATACTATATTTAAAATAATAATAATTGTAAAAAGTTATTTTGTTTTCTTTTTTGAATGGTAAAAATCCATCCACGAAAAGCAAAAAAAAACGGTTATTGTTTTTGTCAACTTTTTCGACTTCGCCGTGCGTGCGCATTAATACTGTGTATAGATAAAGTATAGTGCTGCCGGTTAATGTAGGCCCTGTCCATGACAAACATGCGTATGTTTTTAAAAGCAAACTTATTCTTTCAATTAATTTTATAAACATCGGGAAGAAATTCTTAGAGTGACAAATAATTTGTCTTTTTAACCGCTGCACTGGCCCTCGAACCTCTCAGCAAGTGCATTTTGTATCTTTGAGTTAGGCCTCGGAAATTACCCGACAGACAATTCAAGGCAATATATTGCTGTGCCCTTATTTTCCAACCAACGATGTCCATTTTCGAAAATAAGTCAAAAAGTCCCGATGTTTGTGTAAACTTCACGCAAAGAAAAAGCACCAGATTTCAGGCATGTAATTAACAACAGCTGATTTCAAGCCCGCTAGTCAATGTTCTTTGCGTGCGACACAAAAATACAAGAAACATTGAACGCTAGAGGGCGTTTCGGAACAATGCGATAGCGTGATATTAAACGCCCTCTATTGGTAAAATTACGCGAACCAGAAACACACACGCCTTAAGAAAACGCCTTGACGTGCACATGCTCCCCGATGATGCATGCAATTACAGTATAACAAAATCATGTACAGCATAGTTATCGCGCACACGCATGGATATGTATTCATTCTGTCAACATCATGTCAAAATGGAGCAGTTGCGTGGGAATTACACAACGTGCATGACCAATAGTAGCCGTATGAACAAAAATATCATTGTGTATCGTAAGATTTGTTCTTTATTTTGTTTACTTTGTTGAATTAGATGAATCCTTTCTTTTTCTGTGGGTTAGTTGTTAGTGCGTATTGGGTATAAAATATTAATATGGATGAGGCAATTGATTGAAGTGTAACAATTATTGATTGGAAGCCCAACTAGTAGTACATGTAGTTTTTGGCGAGCTGCAGAGCAGTGCGAGCCTATGTAATACCAATTTCCGTCCAGCGTCCGTCCGGCCGGCCGGCCGGCCGCGTTAAAGTTTTTGAAAATGTTTTTGGTTTAAGTTGAAGTCTTTGAGTTGAGTTGTTTTTGGTATATAGTATATACAAGCCAAAGTGAGATTGTTATATACAATTGCCAGTCATGCCGGGGTTTTTTTTTCAAACAATGTTGAAGTTTTTGGAATAAATTTTTGTTTAAGTTTTTGGAATAACAAAAATGTTAAAGGTTTTTTTTTTCAGGCTCAAACATTGACATCTGGATTGAAAAGAAACAAATTAAAATCTTAAAGTTTGAAATAATTTGTTAAAACAAAAATCAAACTCTCTGTCACTGGTTCCAGTTGAATGAGCTTAAACAGTGAAGAACATAAATGATCATAACTCCTGATTGCAATGATGTACTGACTTGAACATTGCTTCTTACGAGACATATGAAAAGAGATAACTCAAAGAGTTAATCACAGGTTTCAGTTGAATGAGCTAAAACAATGAAAAACATTAAATGGTCATACATTATATATGTATAATTTTAAAAAAACGGACACAATTAAATAAAGCTGTTAGGCGAGAAAACACTGCTTAGCTAAATTCTTTGCTGTATAAAAGCAAAAAATGAGTGGGGCACAAGTTGCAACGATGTCAATTTTATGGAATTTTGGCTGGTACACTGTGTCTGCTAAGCAATTGTTTTTCTGTGCTTAGCATATTTCCGTGATTATGGGCTTTATGAATTTGAACCCTCTTTGAAGAAGAATAACTGACAGACAGGCTTCAACTTCGCGCTTGAAGGGGGCACAGCAATTTTCCTTAGGTCTTCTTACGTTCTTATGCACTTCTTTTGGGGAAAATAAGTTTGTATTGGAACCTGGCAGCACTGCAATTTTAAGGCCTGCGACTTTCCTTAACAAGATTGTAATAAGAATGATATGAAAATAGCAATATTCAGAATGATGTGTACAGCTCAACTTGTTCCCTCTTCATTAACGCAGGACTTATTTGGCTTAGAAGTTTTTTTCCAGTACTTTACGTTTCGAGGAAAGCATATCTGCCATTTAATACATGTTTAATAAATACTGTGGCTAAAAAATACTGGGGGTGATTGACAGCTCCAATGTTCAACGATTCCTCTGTGGTGCCGCTCGGCTGGTTGAATTGTTGTGGCCTTTGATTGCGGGACATTCTGTTGATGGTAATTCAATCCGACTGGGGGACAGATTGTGCATTTGCAAAGATTCGAGCGCTTCCTAGAAACAGTGTTGCCATAGAGCACCAAACTGGGTTTCAACATTGTGTCCGGATTAAAATTAATAATCGACATTCAAGTATTTCATGCCCAAAAATACAAATGTACTGGCTTTTAAGAAAAGTTTCTTTGAAGGTGATACAAATTATACAGCAACATTTTTTTTTTTTTTGGGGGGGGGGATTTACTTGGTTGTTTTTTAGTTTTTTATTAGCCACAAATCGCTGAAATTGAATGCACGTCATGAAAGCGCGAGGGATTGGCAAAAGGAACATGTTGTGAAGGTGAAATGGTAATACAAACATCCTATTATGTATATAAAATGTTGAACATGATTAAGGACGATTTTATTTTCTTCCTCGGATGGGACGTAAAGTGAGGGTCCCTCACCTATACGTCTCAAACAAACCCCTTACCACATACTTTTGACGAGTTTGCTTCCTTTTCCAGAGTGTATTAACAAGTTGAAATTTTTGACAATTCATGCAAACCGTTGCTGTTCATTGTTAATAATTTATATGAGAATAGTTACCTCAAATTTCAATAAAATATTTGAAAATGTATAGAATGGTAGTGGTTGTCCATTGATGTCCGTCCCTCACGCATAAGAATGACCCAGCTCTCAAAGTGTTTTGAGAATCTACGTCTAGATTGTACAACAGTGTGCACGTACGTAGCGCCTATGTACAATGTATGCTGTATGTAGTGAAAAAGTGCTACTGAACTAGCGTAACAAAATGGATGTTTTCCTACGCACACAATGTATAGGGTTATTTTTATCTCAAAAAAATCGATAATGAAATCTAGTTGTGTGTGTGTATAATGTGTGGATCCGGATAACGTGTGCACATTGTACGTATGCTGTCTGTGCAGTAAATAATGACGGCGTATTCGAATCTGCCAGCTAGTGTTGAATCAAAACGCCAGCGAGTACATTTTTCAGTTAACCCTTTAATTAAAATATCTTCTTTAATCAGGGCCATTGAAAAAAGCAGAGACAATAATTTATTCCACAAACAGTAAAAAGAGTTGAGAGATTAATAGTCTCCACCAGTCTGAGCGTTTCGAACATTGTTTCGGTATTGTCTTCAACTGACATAACTTAAATCGAACTTTCGTTTCAATAATTTTTCTCCTAAATGCTAAGAGCTATAAAGGAATTGAGATTATTTTGATAATTGAATTAGGGCCTTTCAGGAAATTATTCTCCATTAACTTGCCAGTTTCCCCCGAAATTAATCCCTAAAGAATGGTTGGTACGTCTTCAAAAAGTCCCCTCTATATTTTTCCCAAGTGATTAACACTTTTTCTGATGTTCACCGCGTTCAAACCTGGGGGTGGGTAACAAGGTCCATCTTCATAGAAACACGATTCCTTTGTGATGCCGCTGGGGTTCAGCATTTCTTTATTGTTAAATAATGCCTTCAAACAAATCTGCCGATTCCGTCAAAATAAAGACGTAATTGGTTGATTCTGTTGATCGGACTTCTGTCATTTGGGGCCTACCGCTTTCTTTATGAAATAATTGCCGTGGCAAGGCCCAAAAGCTTTGGAAAGGTTCTTACGCCGCCTAGCAACAGTGTTGTCATGGTCAGAGGTCGGTGCCTACAAGAGCACGGCCACTCTGCAATAGTCTCTTACCGACTGGCTTTCGTTTCATTGCATACTGTTTTGTTCAAGTATGTGCGGATCGAAAACAATTTGACAGGTTAGTTTTTACCCTGGCTTAACGTGTATGTGGAACTCAGATATTGTTTACCTAACCTTAGTGATTCCGTTGCTGCGAAAAATTTGATGTGACGCATGAGGTTGTATTGTTAAAATTACCTTTGTGTTTTAAATGATCATTCTACCATAATTTTTCAAGAATATTGCAGACTTGAACAAATTTGATGGTGGTTTTTTTTTCTTCTTGGCAGCTTCAACTTTTTAACCCAAAACTGATTTTCGTGTAGCATAAATAATTATTAAACAATCCGAGGACATACATGTATCTTGGTTTTTTTATTCAACATATTGTCCATGCCTCATGCCTAAGGCTGAATTTGTGAGGTTTTTCCATGCTCCTCTGTATCCGTAAGCTCAATAACAATGATAATTCGAACATAAGTATTTTTCAGAATTGTTTTTATTTATGAACCAGGAAACCTTCAATAAAACTTCGTTCGAAAATTAAACTAATTATTTAATTAAAATTTAATCTTTAATCATGGCAATTGAATTTCTTCCGCAAATAATAAGAGTTGAGAGTTTAATAGTCTACGCCAGTCTGAGCGTTTCGAACACTGTTTCGGTATTGTATTCAAATGACATAACTTTAACAGAACTTTCGTTTCAATAATTTGTCGTTTAAATGCTAAGACCTATGGGAATTGGGATTATTTTGATATTTGAATTAGGGCCTTTTAGGAAGTTGTTCTCCATTAACTTTTCAATTTTTCTAAATATTAATCCCCAAAGAACGTCTTGAAAAAGCTTAGTCTTCAAAGAAAAATGATTCCTATGTGATGCCGCTGCAGTTGGAATTTCGTGATTGTTAAGCCTTCAAATAAATCTGCACATTCCGTAAAGATAAACGACGTATTTGATTGATTCTGTGCTTCTGAATTCTGACATTTGTGGTTACGCGCTTGCTTGCTGAAATAATTCCCGCGGCAAGGCCCATAAGCATTGGAAAGTTTCTTACCAACAGTGTTGCCATGGTCAGAGGATGGTGCATGAGCACGGCCACTTTAAGGAGTAGTGACCGACCGTCAACTTGCTTTCTTTTCAATGTGCGGCAAACAATTTGGCAGCCAAGGTTTTACTCCACCTATTTCTATACGTGTGTACGGGTTGTTATTTACCTTGCAGTTGAAAACAAAACAAAAAAATCCCCGAAATCACGTGGTTGAACATTTTTGCCTGCCTCCCTAAAACAATGGGGGTTTTTCCTGAACTTAGTTACTTTTCATCATTTTTTTTATTGCCATTTGTTTAATGATTTTCTTTTTACTTATGGTAACAAGAGTTATATTTATATTCAAAGTTGAAAACCAACGGTTCTTTTCAAAACCACCCAAACTCATTAGAGAGAGTTATCACATGGTGTTACCGCAAACCTTTCTATATCGTTTTTCCACCATGCACAAGTTTCAAATCCTACTTAAATTCAAATTATTTGGATGTTATAAAAGTTTTGTATTGGTTCGACTACCTTGACTAGATTATATGAGTCCAATCTTACTAAACATGAATTTAATTTGAACAGCATCTGGAAAATGACATTCTACTTCAAGGAGTTTTTTATCCCGACATAATTGATCTCATGATGTTGTCATCTTACGTATACGTTTTGCAGCATCAGAGCAAGAAAATAAAACGTATCAAGGAGGCGATATCCTTCTCTCAGGCTGTCGACTTTGTAATCCTAAATTATTTCTGTAAGACGACATCCTACTTTTGAAGAACTATGTTAAAGCAAGTTTATGTTTCCTTTTTATAGCACATAATTGAAAAAAACTCACAGGGCGAAACCCCCCACTATAAATTTATCCCGACCAAAAAAATGCACACCCTTCAGTAAGATGAGTGACAGCTCCATTGTTCAACAGTTCCTTTGAGATGCCGCTGGTAAAACATTTAAGAAGCTTTGCTTAAAAAGTGTGGTTTTGGGGGGATCCG
This sequence comes from Asterias rubens, assembly GCF_902459465.1. Lineage (NCBI taxonomy): Eukaryota > Metazoa > Echinodermata > Asteroidea > Forcipulatida > Asteriidae > Asterias > Asterias rubens. The sequence goes on from NC_047062.1 coordinate 27,615,959, forward strand.
ACTTTCCCATTGATGGGATTTAATCCACTGGGGACAGTGGCAAAAGAGGACACCTACACTTCCTATGTGATGCCGCTAGCTTTTTATACTTGTTTCTGAAACTAGATCGTCCAATAAAACCGACTGTCTCCTTCCAAATAAAGACGTAGTCGTTGCCTATTGGGTTAGTTTAAGGCGGTAGGTTTATACAAAAGTGACTGTATAGAACTTTTGTGCATTGGTTCATTTGGAATGGGCTGTCTATAAGCAACAATTCCTTTGTGATGCCGCAGGAGTTTGAAACTTCTTTTCAGTAAATAGTTCTTCAAATCAAACCGGCTTTTTCCTTCCAAATAAAGCTGTAATAGGCTGTAAACTGTGGTTGCTTTCAGCTGGGAACAACAATGAATCACATCTCAAGCATTCACGCAACCATGCAAGGAGAATGGTCCAGCATTTTTCGCGTGGAGATTGTCGCATGGAGATTGTCGCGAAAGAGTACCGCCTACGCGCGACTAATTGCCTACGGCTGTTCACGCATTTTGTTGTCTGGCGCGATAAGACCCACGCGTTAGGCGGCGCAACAGTCTATCGCGCCAAGGCATTTCTATCGCGCTAAATTTATCGCACAGCGTCTAGTTATTTTCAATCAGTACAACTCCTTATTGCAGTGATGTACTGACTTGAAACTTAAGTCAAACTTTGCTTCTTACATGTAGATTCATATGAAAAGATAAAACTCAAAGAATTATTCACAGGTTTCAGTTGAATGAGCTAAAACAATGAAAAACATTAAATGGTCATAACTCCTCATTGCAATGCTGTACTGACTTGAAACTTAAGTCAAACATTGCTTCTTACATGTAGATTTATATGAAAAAGATAAAACTCAAAGACCTAATCACTGGTTTCAGTTGAATGATCTAAAACAATGAAACATTAAATAGACTTAACTCCTTATTTCAATGATGAACTGACTTCAAACTACTGCTTTTTACATATATATTCATAAGAAAAGATAAACCTCCCTTTGTGCATCACTGGTTCCAGTTGAATGAGCTGAAACAATGACAACCTTAAATAGTCATAACTCCTGATTGCAATGATGTTCTGACTTGAAACTTAAGTCAAATGTTGCTTCTTACATGTACATATAGATTAATATGAAGAGATAAAACTTAAAGAATTAATCACTGATTTCAGTTGAATGGGCATAACTCCTTATTGCAATGATGTACTCACTTGAAACCTAAATCAAATATTACTTTTTACATAAAGATGCATATGAAAGGATAACACTCAACGAGTGCATCACTGAATAGTGCAAAGTTTTAATCAAATAATTATTGCTGCTTAGATGCATATGATATGAAAAGATAAAACTCAAAGATCACTGGTTCCAGTTGAATGAGCTAAATCAATGAAAACCTTAAATGTCGAAACATCATACTTTTCAACATCCCCACCCCTTTGACCATCAGTTGATCAAATGATTGTTTTTTCTATCAGTCATTGGTTCTATCTGGTGATCAGCAGCTCGCCATGGCAGCTTCGCTGTTCCAATTTTTTGTCAAGTTGCCGCGGTGCCCTTCACAATTTTTAATGATTGCCTTGATGCCCTTTGAAATTTGTGAAAATTTCCTTCATGCCCTAAATTTTTACAAAAAGTCGAGGCAAAACTGCCTTGCCCCTTATTAAAAGCTGAAGTATCGATGTGAAGTGAAGATACATCGCTACATTGAGTCCATCACATACTTTTTGTATGTGCTAATTGAGTGGTGCCATGGGAAAGGTGCTGTACAAGTACAAATACTGCGACGATCGGTAATAGGTAACCCTCCCTCTCCAATATCATCGGTTCAAAAACGATATACAGTTTTTTTCCCTTTTGTTATTAATTAAATTTGTCTACTAATTTTGCACACATTAATTATAAATAATATATCCTATTTATTATTATGGAAATTCATGGTTGTCTGTATCCAAAAATCCTTTCAAAGTTTTAAACTTTTGTCTGCAGACTTGTGTCCTCGTATTTAATAATGTTATTGATTTTTGTCCAAACATAAAAATACATGTTGATGCCGGGATGTAGAAATAGTATTTTAACATTTTTCAATACCCCACCCCCTTCTCATTTATAAATTATCTTGATTGCCAATGGCCATTTCATGTAGCTTTTAAAAGTAGTTCCAGAAATCATCCAGTCAGGCCCGCCCAGAGCAGGTTGTTTGTTTAAGGGTGTAGAGTCTTCACTATTGCTTTATAAATAAGGTGGAGGTTGAGACAGACTTAACTTTTATGCGCTGTGAAACTTAGCTTTTATTTCTGCTAGACAGCCATGTTGGTGAAGTAAGTTAGTTGACAATAGAGGGCGCTATTTATATTTATATGTGAATGTAACATCCCCTCTTCTTTAAAGATTATTACACAGTAAAATGTTGTTTTCAAAACTTTAAAACAAAGAAATGTTCATGAGTCCGGTTGTTCCATAGACAATGCAATACAGTCCACAAAAATTGAACGGGGTCAGAACGTATTAGATAGTGGTTGGTGAAATGTTGTTCAAGCACTTTACAAGTCTAGTTTTTGAGGTTTGATAATGCGTCTGCCTGATCGAGTGAACTTAGGGGCATTGGACTGGGGTTGGGTTTGCAGTCCGGGAGGGGGGTGTGGTTTTGAGATGGGGGGAGGAGCTGTTGTCGTAGCAGTCGGTGGTTGAGCAGGTCTCAGGTGAAGTCTGTTTCGTCGAAGTTGGTTCCCCTGGTCAGTTTCCACTGTGTATGATCTGGGGGTCTTGTGGTGGTTGACGATCCTTCCTTTGCGCCAAGTCTTATCCACCGGATTTTGGACATAGACTGATTGATCTTGTAAGAGTTCGCTGAGCGGGGTAGAGTGTTTGTTGTAGTTGCGTGTTTGCGAGATTTGGCTCTCTGCGAGATGTTTGCGGACGTCCTCGTGATTCCGTGAGGGGCGGAGTCGCGAAGGGAGAGTCGTTTTGTATTTGCGATTGTTCAACAACTCTGCAGGGGAGTCCATGTTAGATTTCAGTGGGGTTCATGTTAGATTTCAGTGGGGTTGTGCGTAGACTGAGGAGGGCTAGGTTGGGATCATCTCCAGATTCACGGCATTTCTTGAAGATGCGTTTCACTGTCTGGATTTGACGTTCGATGAAACCATGACCTCGCGGGTAGTACGGAGATGAGGTCGTGATCCGGAAACCATATTGCTCAGCCAGTGATCGGAATTGTGAGGAAATGAACTGGGTACCATTATCACAAATGATTACTTCTGGAATTCCTTGCTCAGCGTAAAGCACTTGGGTGAGTTTGGTGACTGTGTTTGCTGTGAGGTCATCGAGTTTGTGAATGAACGGAAACTTGGAATAGTAATCTGAGAAAATCAAATACCAAGTTTTGTCGTGGTGAAACAAGTCCGCTCCCAATGTGTGCCATAGACGGGGTGGCACTTCCATATTGATCATGGGCTCACGTTGTTGGGACTGTTGATATTTTTGGCATGCTTGGCATTCCTGGACAGTGTTCCCGATATCGCGATAAATTCCCAGCCAGTAAACGGACGATTTTGCGCATAGTTTGCATTTCTCCATGCCTTGGTGACCGTTATGTATTTGCCGTTATGTATTTGCCGAAGAATGTCTTGTCGTAGCGTTGTTGGGATCAGGATTCGACTGCCCACGAGGAGTACTCCATCCTCAATGGCTATGTCATGTCGAACTGACCAGTAGGGCCGGATAGAGCAATTTCTCTGTTTGATACTGTCAGGCCAACCTTCGGTGATTTGCTGTGTCAGGAGTTGCAGATTTGCATCCTTTTTGGTTTCTTGTCTGATTTTGTCCAGTTTGGTTGGCATGACACTGACGATGTGGTGTATCCGAACTTTCATGTGCGGAATAGGTTGCCTTTCGTATGGGGAAAGTCATGAGAGGGCATCAGCGACAACCATTTCTTTTCCAGGCTTGTAGCATATCTCACAATCATAAGCCTGTATGCGTAGTAGAATGCATTGGAGCCGCGGTGGGGCTTTCATCAAGTTCTTCTTATGGATGTGCTGAAGGGGGCGGTGATCACTTTCCACCTTGAATCTCCTACCATAGAGGTATGTATGGAATTTCTCACAGCCATACATTACTGCGAGCAGTTCTCTCTCGATGTTCGCGTAACGGTGGGGCTTTCATCAAGTTCTTCTTATGGATGTGCTGAAGGGGGGCGGTGATCACTTTCCACCTTGAATCTCCTACCATAGAGGTATGTATGGAATTTCTCACAGCCATACATTACTGCGAGCAGTTCTCTCTCGATGTTCGCGAAACGCGTTTCTGCTGGGGTAAGGGCTTTGGATGCGAAAGCGATTGGGCGGCCATTCTGTACGAGCGTTGCGCCTAGCCCTTTGGTCAAAGCGTCGACTTGAAGTATCACTGGTTGCTTTTGGTCATAGTAGGCCAGTGTAGTCTGAGCTGCGATTAGCGATATCGTAGTGTTGAAGACTTTTGTGTGTGACGGGGACCAGCTGTATTCAACGTCTTCTCGAAGGAGTTCTCTCAGCGACGCTGTGTGGTCGGCCAGGTTGGGGATGAAGGGACCCATATAATTTACCAGACCAAGGAAAATGCGGAGTTCCTTCCTAGTGCCGGGAGGGTGCATTTCTGTAAGTGCTTTCACCTTGTATGTGTTTGGCTTTACTCCTTCAGGTGTGTACAGTAGATCGAAAAATTTGCATTCAGTCGTTTTGATGACACACTTGTTTGCATTGAGTTTGATGCCCGATTTTCGTGTGCGTTCCATAGCGTCATGGAGGTGTATGTCGTGGTCACGCTCGCTAGTGCCGAAAACTTGAATGTCATCTGCAATTCCAACAGTGCCTGCACAGTCGCGGTATGTTTCATCAATTTTCTGTTGGAAAACATCTTGACTCATGCGGAGGCCGAATGGCATGCGTAGAAATCTGTACCGTCCAAACGGTGAATTGAAGGTCGTAAGGTATGTTGACTCTTCATCCAACTGGACATTCCAGTATCCATTCCGCGCATCCAGCTTACTGAACATTGTTGCACCAGAAAGCTTTGGGGTTATCTCTTCAAGTGTGGGCACTGGATAATGATCTCGCTGTATACATGTAGCTTCATTGAGATCCTTTGGATCGAGGCATAGGCGTAATCTGCCATTGTCTTTCTCTCGTATGACTAGGGAGTTGACCCAGTTTGTAGGCTTCGTGACTTTCGCTATGATAGATCTTTCAGTTCCACCTCTAGTCGTGCTTTTAGCTCTAAGGGGACTCGTCTCGCTGCATGTATAACGGGCTTCGCATTTGGATCAACGTTGATGTGATATTTGAACTGTTCGAAGCACCCAACGGTCTCGTCGAAACAATCTGGATACATTTCCAGTAGATCAGCCTTGCTTTTGATTGCTGGTCGTTTATCGAGTGCCGTAGCACTGCCTACGTATGTTGGCGTAGTGTATCGGGTTGGGTGTGGTAGACTGTTGTGTTTGGTCTGCAAAACGAACTTGTCTGTCACTGCTGAATTGTTGATTGTTCTGCGCAGTTTGCTTTGGTGGGTTGGGTGTATTCTCAGTCCCATTTACCGGTTTCGTTTCCACCGAGCAGTGTAGTGTGAGCAGATTCAATGCTTGATAAGTTTGCAAACCGAGAATTGCTGGGCCTGCTGCATCTGTGACATAGAAAATGCAGTTGTATTTCGAGTCTTTGTATGCACATGGAATCTTAACTGTGCCCAGCTGTGTAATCTTGGATCCACCGTATGCGGTGAGGGCAATGTTGTTTTGCTGTAGATATTCCGGTTTCGGACTACCCTCGCTGTCTAACTTCTCTGGGAAGATTATGCGATAAAGGTGGACCGGTAGTATGTTTGTCTGTGCTCCTGTGTCAACCTTACAACGGAGCTTGATTGGCCGTCTGCCCTTCTGCTTTATGTTCAGCGATGCGAAGACTTCCGCTCAAGTGTCATTAGTCGAGCCTATGCTGTTAATGTTAATTGTGCCGATAGTGAGAAACTCATCCGGGCTTTCCTCATACTCTTAGACATAGTGCACACGTCTGCGAGGAGATTTGGAATGAGGGTTACGTTGCTGCTGTTTCCCCGATCCGCAAACGGATTTCCAGTGGTTGTCTTTTCCACATTTGTTACATGTGGAACCATAAGCGGGGCAGTTGGTCTTTGGTTTGAACGGATGCACACGACCGCAGTTGTAGCATTTCTTTTGTCTCTGGTTCCTGCCTGACTCTTTTGGTTTGATTTCATTTATGCTCACTTCCTGCGTAGCACTCTGGGGTATGTGAGCTTTCTCCTGCAGGGATTTCAGCTGATTCGTAGTTGCCTCATGGCTGCGGGCAACATCAATGACAGGGTTTCATCTCTTCCGATGAGTACTTTCTGTACATCTTTATGGGCAGAACCCCATATGAGTTGATCCACAATCCTGTCTTGCATTTCCTTGTCATCACGGAATTTGCACTTGGCTGCTATTGATTTCAACTTTGTGACAAAGTCATCGGCTGTTTCAGAAGGGTCTTGTCTCATCTTGCAGCTTGTATCGAAAAATGCGATGGTTTGATCGGGGCTCTAGGTGTTTTTGGAAACGAGACAACAAAACTTCAGGTTTCTTCTTGTCATCTTCATCTTCGAAATTCCAACTGTTATATTTGTCTAGGCCCTGTTCCCCGACCCACAAGAGGAGATAGCTTGCTCTCTCTTCATCTGTGGCCTTTTTGAGGACACTTGAAAACATCAGTTCACACTTTTGACGGAATCGTGCAAATGTCAGAACAATAACTTGGGCTTCCCAATCCATTTGGGGAGCAGAAACTGCTGAACTGAATGCCATTTTCAATTGATACGGTATTACTGCATAGCGGTGTGTAGAATGTTCAATGTTCAATGATTGATGGCACAACAACGTGTAACTGACGTGACGAAAATGCCTGGAACTATTCAGTATCAGTTATTCAGTTATTTATATTTGAAGCGTGCACCATACTGGTCGCCCTCAAAACCTGCTCTCGCTTTTAGCCTTGTTTTTATGACTTTCTACTGAAGCTGTTTCTTCTTACACTGACTATCTATCATATTGTGGTTGCTGGATGCTTCTGACCAGTTCTTGGACTGTATATTTCTGTATTGGTCGAGCTTCACGCGAAAGAAGATTTTGGAACTCCTTGCCTCTGATACTACATATAGTATATGGACTCCATGTTCTCATCACAGACAGTATCTTGTTCACCCAACTATTACAATGGACCAATTGTCACTAGACATTGTTAACTCTGTTCACCCAGCCGCGTAAGGAGTCTACTGTCATACACCATGGCCTGGACTTCATTGCTGAACCTATGGATTGTCCTGATAGTGTCCTTTGTAGTTTCACACAATGGAAACCCCAAGTCTATTGTCCAGCAGATAGACTCAGTCAGTGCAGTGATGGATGGCAGGGGCCATTTTATGTGACAAAATACAGAGGGTCTCGAACTGCCTATTATGCCAATTCGGATGCGACATTTCAGATTTCTATCTTGAAATATGGTGACATCTGCCCCAATCCTGGACCGGACACTATTGACCACACAAAAGGTAATCGCCGTTTTGCTTATCGCAGTTCTGAATTGCATAACTTCAGCGGTCATATAAAGTTACAACAACTGCCTGCTGTTGTCTTTGATGGAATCAAAACATTAGGAATTCTACGAAGACGGAAAACCCATCGTGGAAGCGTGGACCCATCGTGGAAGCAAAAAGAGACAGCGACGACAACAACAACAACAACTACACCCACACTCGATCTCTGCAGTTTTGACACTTGATTCGTCCAGCACAAGAGAGAAAGTGGATCATTTCAACTTGTGCATGCTCAATGTTCGCTCACTTCGGAACAAAACGACAGTGTTCCAGGACTTTGTTCTGGATCATGGTCTAGATGTCGTCTGCATCTGCGAGACATGGCTGACGTCGTGTGATGATGCAGTGATAGCCGATCTGCGGCCCGAGGGTTTCACATTTAAGCATCTGCCCAGAGCTAGTAGACGAGGTGGTGGTATTGCTCTCCTTTTTCGTGATGAATTGAAATTAACGGTCAAACCTTTGCCTACATATGAATCATTTGAAACAATGATGTGCACCCTCACAGTGGTCAGTACTAGCGTGGTCATCGTTGTCATTTACAGACCACCGAACACTCGTTTCAACAAGTTTCTGAAAGATTTCTCATTAATGCTGGACGAACTTATTTTCCGGCCAACACAGTAAATGCTCGCAACATTAAGGCCATCGACAGAGCCGCTTTTGCCGAACAGATTCAAAAGTGCTCTATCACATCATCTTCCGATTTCATTGACGGTCTTGTGGATGACTATAATACCCAGCTACGAACCATCTTAGATACACTTGCTCCTGCCAAATCACGACGCATCAAATAACGTTCTGATAGTCCGTGGTATAATCATGATATTACCATGGCAAAGCAGAAGAGAAGGCAACTCGAAAGGCGGTGGCGCTCAAGTCGGCTTGAAATACATCGACAGCGTTTTTGTGACCAACGAAAGACTGTCAACAAGCTTGTATATGAAGCTAAGAGGACCTACTTTGTTGGTCTAATCGACGACTGCGGGACTGACAGTAAACGGCTATTTACTGTGAGCAACCAGCTAGCTACTTAACCGCACGAAGTCATCCACCCTTCCTTCAAGCAACACTATTGAGGCCTTGGCTCATCTTTTTGGCAGGTTTTTCCAGTCTAAGATTGAATTAATTTGCAGACAGTTCTCTCCAAATGTGGCTGTCCCACTACCATTACGGACTTCGGCCATATTGTCGTAACTCAGACCAACAACTTCAGTGGATATAGAGTCACTTCTCCGAAAAACTCCTCCAAAGACTTGCGACTTGGATCCAATTCCATCCAAGCTTGTCAAGGATTGTGCATCAGCCTTCGCACCGATAATTTCAAACATCATCAACCTGAGCTTCCAGCAAGCTTCGGTGCCATCTGCTTTGAAGCTCGTTTACATTCGTCCGCTTTTGAAGAAGTCGTCTCTCGATCCGGAAGTGACATTCTTCTCAACATGGATGCTGGTAGAATAACAGCTATGGTGTTCCTGGATCTCTCATCTGCATTCGACACTGTTAACCATGAACTTCTCATAAACACATTGTTTTTGATTGGCGTAAGGGATCACGCTCTCACTTGGTTCAAATCTTATTTATCCTGCCGCCATCAAACTGTTTGTGTCCATGATTCCAAGTCTAAACCTGTTCTGCTTAATCATGGAGTTCCACAGGGATCAGTTGGCGGCCCACTGTTGTTTTCAATTTACTTGCTCAGCCTCAAAAGCATTATCCAACGTCATGATGTAAAGTACCATTGTTACGCTGATGATATTCAGATATATGTTACTTTCAAACCTGACCAGGATGATGCTTTTGAGGCAATCCACATGCTTGAATCTTGTGTGGAAGATATCAGATTGTGGATGTGTTCTAGCTCTTTAAAATTGAATGATGACAAATCTGAATTCTTATGTGTAGGGTCTGTATCTCAACTAAGTAAGATTAGTTTACCATCCATTAAGATCGGTAGTGTTGACATTGCTCCATCTGCGGCTTTCCGCAATCTGGGAGTCATTTTTTATTCTTCTATGGTAATGTCTGCCCATATATCTTCTGTTTGTAAATCTGTTCGGTATTACTTACGTAATTTGGGATTCATTCGTAAATATTTAACCCGTTCAGCAACCGAAAAGGTTGTTCATGCCTTTATTTCATCTAGGCTAGACTTTGGTAATGTTCATTTCTTTCAATTGCCTCAAACGGTTACAGAGACTTCAAAATTCTGCAGCTCGTCTCATAACACTCACTAGATATAAAGACCACATCGAATCAGTTGCCAAAACACATTTGGGATAGTGGCACCGTGGACACTTTTAAAGACAAATTGAAATTTCATTTGTTTCAAACAGCTTTTCAGTAGTTTATTTCTTGTGTTTTCCTTCCGTCTGTTAATTTGTTTCTGTTTTCTTCTTTTCATGCGCTTTTAGCACCTTTTTAGGTGGATACATGCGCAATATAAATTTTCCTTATTATTATTATTTATCTTTTTATCCTAAAAGACACTCTAAAAATGTACTGTTTGTTACTCACAAGTATGTAGATATCTTCTTTACCGCTGCCACCATGTAGAGTCTTCACTATTGCCTTATAAATAAGGTGGAGGTTGAGACAGACTTAACTTTTATGCGCTGTGAAACTTAGCTTTTATTTCTGCTAGACAGCCATGTTGGTGAAGTAAGTTAGTTGACAATAGAGGGCGCTATTTATATTTATATGTGAATGTAACAAAGGGATTAGAGGGATTATCACAGTTGGATGCCAGGACAGTGTGTTTACTTTAGGATCCTCCAAAAGTGTGTGTGAAACCTGCAATATTTTTTAAAGGGCTGGACACGTCATGGCGAGAAATGGCTTCCTCTTCCATGGAATGTGAATCTGTTGAAATTAGTGGCTTCTTGCAGGTAAGATTTGAGTTATGAAGCTTTGAAAATTTTCTGTCCCAGAAATGGGCCCTAATATGTAGGACTCTGTACTGTGTACAGCATAGAGGAAGAGTCCTAATAGGGCTACCAACTGAGCTATGATCTAGCCCTTTGTTGGTAGTTTCCCTATTTTGTCAATATCTTTGTTCGGGGGTGTCAGTCAGAAGCCATTTGATATATTTAGGTGTTCTGGCAATAGCCCCAACAACTCTTTGAAATTGTTTGGTGTTTTTTTTCTTCTTTTTTTTAGGTTTTCGGGCAACAGCCGGAACAACTCTTTGATTTTGTTCGGTTTTGGGTTTTTTTTTTTTTTTTTTTTTTGTTTTTTTTTTGGGGGGGGGGGTTTCTTATTCTTCTCCGATTCGATTGTCCGCAAGAAAAAGCATAGTTGCGAAACGTTGCACACAGGTAGACAATAACCAGTAGATGATGCAAAAGTCACGATGACATCATCAGTTGACGAGACATCATCAGTTGACGAGATACACTAATTCAAAGTTTATTATTTCAAAAAATCATAACTTTTGATCTACATGAGGGGTTCTTACAATCAATACATCATCACATCATCGGAAAGGTCATTTAAAACTCTGTAAATGCCTCACAGACATGACCCCTTTTGACCTTGTCTTCTGGTTCAAATCAAATTTATTGTATATTTTCTTCAAAAGTACATTTTTGGTTTTATCTACGACCATACTGCGTTGATAACACCGGTTCCCGTCCGATCACTGAAGTTAAGCAAAATCGGGCCCGGTCAGTACTTGGATGGGAGACCACTTGGCAAATAAAAATTTGTTTATTTCTTTTTGTTTTTAATTTTTTTCTTCTCCTATAAATAGCTTCGTTTTTAGTCTGTTTTCAAGGCGTTTTCAACAAACATTTCCTTTCCGGTTAGTTAGTCGTCATTATGCATAAGCTCCTATGTCCTCAACCACAAAAGCTATTTTGACAATCTATACATGTACATCTTTATGGAAGGGCTTTACGTACGTAGTCTGTTTTTAACAAACATTTCCCTTCCGGTTAGTTAGTCTCTTCTCCAGTCTTCATTATGCATAAGTTCCTATGTCCTCAACCACAAAAGCTATTTTGACAATCTATACATCATATGAAAGGGATTTACGTACGTAGTCTGTTTTCAAGGCGTTTTCAACAAACATTTCCCTTCCGGTTAGTTAGTCTCTTCTCCAGTCGTCATTATTCATCAGTTCATATTTCCTCAACCACAAAAAGCTATTTTGACAATCTATAGACGATATGACCTCTGACGTCACACGAAAACCATAACATGATTCGCGCGCATACTGCCGGGCAAAACCTTTGTGTTTTGGCAGCCAGCTAGAAAGTGTACGCAATCTTACTATGACTACGCAACTCAGTGCCCGGCGAATCATGACATATATAGTGTTTTGACAACAGAGGGCGGTTTGAATGTAAACATAGGTCACATCGTTGGTGACCTTCTCTTGACCTTTTGACCTTTCTAAACCGGAAGTGCCTGCAGAATGCTTTGAGAAGGCGTTAATTAATGGCTTTTTGGTTGAAATGTAGACTGATGCTTTACCGTATCACAAATTGAGAAAACATTTCGTTTGATTTCTTTGAACTTTCTTTGAGCTATTAACAACACATTTATTATTGATTCAAACACTGAACCCAACAATAGCCGAACACCTAGTGTTTGTTTCTACAAACACTAAATTCTAGTTATTTATTATATCTACATGTATTACAAACAAGACGGGTTCCTTATCAGACAAAGACATGGGGTAGGGGCATTAATGAGATAGATTAAATTGCATGCGTGGGGCCCCTGCTTTAAGGGCCTCCTGGAAAGTTTAAGCAGACTCTCTCTCGGCCCTGATATTTCGCTTTTAAGGGGCAAGGCAGTATTGCCTTGACTTTTTGTAAAAATTTAGGGCACCATGGCAATTTTCAAAAATTTGAAAGGGCATCAAGGCAATCATAAAAAGTTGCGAAGGGCACGACTGCAATTTGAAGAGAAAAACTAGAGGTACATGTACAGTTTTTGTTTACTACAAAAACAAGGTGTTCGTGGTGAGTGAGTGAATGAATTGGTGACAACATTTTACCTCATCAATCCAATGACTGGTTAAGGAGTTATGATTTTTTTACAAATTAAACACCAACTTCCGGTTTGCATCGGATAAAAGGTCAAATAGGGGTTACTTTTTATGTAGTGCGTGATAAGTTTATTAAGACCTTTTAAATGATGGATGGGTTGTAAAAATCCAATATTTGGTTTAGAAGTTATGATTTTTTCAAATATAAAGTTTCATCTTCCATTTTGAACCGGAAGGTACTGTCAAATGAGGTCACACTTGGTAGCGTTGGTGATGTCTTTTGAGTTCTTTCTTTTGACGTATAGATGATAAAAATCAAATCATGTGGTTTAGGATTTTTTTATTTTTCAAACATATATCAATTTCCAACTTTAACTGGAAGTCAAGGTCAAACAGGGTCGCATATTGTATAGCACGTGATAAGTCTATTAAGACCATTCAGATGATGCATAGATTGAAAAAATCCAATGTATGGTTCAGATGTTATGATTTAAACATCCGGTTTGAACCGGAAGACAATTTTTTCAGGTCACAAATTATAGCGTTAGTAATGTTTTTCAAAGCCTTATCTGACGACGTTCAGATAATAAACAACTAATTTCTGGTTCTGGAGTAATATTTTTCAAATAATTAACTGCATCTTCCTGTTTAACTGGAGGTCAAGGTTTAATAGTCAATGTTGTGTATCGTTTCTTAAGTTGTTACATACCTACCCAATGACGTATAAATATATAAAAAATCAAATGTGTGGTTGTGAAATTATTTTTCTTTGACCAATTATTTTCAACCTCTGGTTTGAACAAGAAGCCAAGTTTAAACTGATTTCATTTGTGTAGATCCTGACTAGTTCATTAAAACCTTTCAGCTGATGTATGACTTGTAAACATTTTATAATTATGTGATGGACTATCTGAAGGTGTATAATGTATCGTATAACATCAATGCAAATGTATTCCTACTTGTAGTTTTGGTGCGAGACGTTGTTCATTATTACTCAACTATTGTGATTCACCGCGATTCACTCAGCGCTCGATGTTACTAAAAACGTTACAGCGCCCTCTTTCGCTGGACTAAAGAGAGCACTTTTGGGAATTCCCCCAAAAAACTCGGCGCTTGCACTGCATAGCGTACATAGCGTGCGTTGTTGATCAAAATGGGGTAAACGCGTGGGTCAACAGGTGCTTTGACGTCCCTTTTTGACTGATGTAAAGGTCCAAATTTTGTTATTTCTGTGCAAAAGATTGAGCGGGATTGCTGTTTTACAATCTGAAACAAAAATTACATTGAAATGATCAGTAGTTTTAAAAACATGAATACGATAAGATTTTATGAAATTTTCAACTTCAAAGAAGTATTAAAAATATTTTACGTGTTCTGTGAAGCATTTGTCCAACTTTTAATGATCTATCTGATGATGTGTAGATTGTCAAAATCCGAATCATAGTTTTTGAGTTATGATTTTTACAAATATTAAACTTTGATCTAACGTAATTCAATTCCCGATGACGTCATACACCAGTAACAAATAGTTCTTCCAGTTTTTCCATTTCAATCGATTGCTTCATATACCCAATAATCATGCACTACATAACTAACCCACTTTTAGAGATCTTGGGTTGCTTGTTGCGGAATTATATTACAGTATTACTTCATCTGCAAATGCTCGCAATCTTGGGGTAATTTTGGATAACACTATGTGTATGGAATCCCATGTAAAGAAAATTTGTCAATCTGCTTTTTACCATATTAGAAATATTAACAGCATTCGCAAAATCCTCAACGAAAAGTCTGCTTCTATCCTTATACATGCTTTCATCACATCCAGGCTTGATAATGGAAACTCGTTGCTTTATGGTATAAACAAGAATCTTATCACAAAACTTCAAAATGCTCGCGTATTATCTAAAACAGGTAAATATGCTCACATCACACCTGTATTGAAACAACTTCACTGGCTCCCAGTCTGTCAAAGAATTAAATTCAAAATTATTTTGCTCGCCTGGAAAGCTATGAATGGAAGGGCTCCTCCATATCTCAAAGAAATTCTCTCACCATATACACCTACTCGCAATCTTCGCTCTACAAACCAACTTTATTTAACTGTCCCTAAAACAAACACTTCCAACGGCGTTCATGCTTTTTCTGTATCCGCACCCACACTCTGGAACTCTCTTCCTTTACATATTCGAGCTACAACGTCTCTGGACATTTTCAAATCTCTGCTAAAAACCCACCTTTTCAAAATTTCTTATGATTGACTTTCTGTCTGTTTTTAACCATTTATTTTTGCCAACACGTTTATGTAATTCAACATTTTTATTCAACGTACCCTTATTTCTTTCCAAGCTTCGTAATTTGTATTTTTTTTTTTTTTTTTTTTACTCTCTTTGTTTGTTTTATGCGCCTCAGAATAAGTTTAGTCTTAGATAGATGGCGCTTTATAAGTTTTAATTATTATTATTATTATTATTATTATTATTATATAGCGGTCTGTATGAGTGGGTTTTCTGTAATCGGATGTTTCCATGGTGAACTGAATATTAGGATGTTGGCAGTTAAAGTGACTAAGGAAGTCATCAAGGTTTCCCAATCAATGTGACCAAATGATAAACGTGTCATCCACATATCGGAGCCAAAGCTTGGGTTTAAGTCAAGCTGTACCCAGTGCTTCCTGTTCAAAATCCCTATTGAAAATGTTCGCTAAGACAGGGGAAATAGGAGACCCCAAGGGGGTTCTCAAAGCCTGTCTATATAACCCATCTCTCCACTGGAAGTGTGTGGACGCATGTCATTATTAAATCATTAATTTGGTCTGTATTTCATTTTTAAATAATATGTTACTTTAATTTGTGGTCGAAACTGGACGTTAAAGCTACCAATTTATAGATCCATGTCTACTTTGTGCATTTTCAAGTTAGTTATCGTCTAAAAAAGGTATTTATGCTTGTGATTTGCATTGCTCTCATTCAATTGTTTTCTTCTTGTTCTAACAGTCCCTGTGTAAAAGTATGGTGCTCAGTATCTACACTGCATTTTTATGGAACGACACACAGACATGTATTAAAACGCTTAACATATGCTGGCCAATATTTCTACAGGTAAGACACTTTGATGCATTTTGGATCTAGGGTTCTCTTCAATGGATCTTGATGCTGATGATATTACACATTATTGTTTACCACTTGGCAAAAGAGTGGGACACCATTGTGTCTCTGATGAACTGTCAGAAATGTAGTAACCAGACACCGCATTCTATTACAGAAAATACCTCACCTCCAATACCTACATATGCATTTCTAATGTGCATTTGCAAGCAATCCGCTGACACAACAAAACAAGGCTGTGATATCACACATGCACACTGCACCTCTCAGTAGCCCATACAATTCCACCTTCTAATTTCAGCGCGCGCTATGTGTAGACAAATTTGTAGGTTAGCTCCCTAGTGATACACCTTGAGAGCATTAAGATATGGCTAAGCCCAAATCCTTTTTATGACAAAGAACCACAGATATTCTTGCCATTCCTGTGGTAGTCAACCGTCACCCTTGGACTTCGATACTTCCGTCTTGCTTCCGCTGCCGGCTTTGTTCACTGGATAACCCTTACTGTATTTACTGGACGTTGGTTCAAGGGAAAGTTTCTTCATGGATAAAATCTTGTCAGCTCCTACACTTGAGCAGGAAAGTACTACCCCCCTCCTTGTGAAATTGTGGTTAATACGTCGTCACAGGCTCATCATGTAAACACATTTGGCCTTCAGAAAACATCGTGGTTTTTCCTCCAAATACACTCCAGCCCCCTTTCCCCTCAGAGAGAGACAGAACAATCTTCTCTTTGGGCTAGCTGGGCCTGGGCGCTCCGGCTTGGGCATACTGTACAGGCCACCCTCGCTCATCCCTCCTGTTTCTTCACTTTGAAGATGTCAATTCATGGTGAACGGGGCCGTGGTACCGACCCTTTTTATTCACTCAAGGGCTGGCCTTCTTAGTTTTCATGAGGCTACGTCGGCCTTTCCGAGGGAATTTTCCGTCCTCTCCTTTCTGCCCCCGCTCTGTTCTCGATCACATAGCCGTTCCGGCTCTCCGCCTAACCACCTGCAGAACAGTTACACGCAAGTCTACGGCCATACTACATGTACGTTGAACACTCCGGTTCTCGACCATTCAGCAAAGTAAAGCAACGTCGGGCCCGTTCAGTACTCTGATGGGATACCACCTGAGAATACCGGCCGTCTTCGTCCTCTTTTACCGCCATCCTGTGACTATTGGGTAAGATTTTACAGTTTTTTTCTTCCTCCTGTAGAAGCCTCCTGCTCCTCTTTCTGGAGAGAGACAACTAGACCCACTCTCCTCTGTCTTTTGGGCTCCCCACTGCTTTTTTTCGGCGGACATCTTGAGAAAGAAGAAAAACAAAATCTTTTTCAAAATTTAAGATTCTGATCCAATTCAGGTTAAGATTGATTGTGTTCTTCAAACCCTTCCAAGAGAAGCCCATTTTCCCACATTCTTAATCCTAACTTAGAAAATTAGATTGTTAACTGCGTCTTGGTTTGCCTAGGCTGTGCATCTGTTGACCCTGTATATATCACTGGTTGACCCTATCTTCTCCCAGCATTGTTCAAGCTTATGAAGGGTTGCCTGACCTCCTACATGTATGTACATACATGTAGTCAGTCTTTGCCCCTTTTTTCAGCTATCCCTGATTCCCTTCGTAGATCTCTGATACTTGTTCTTTTGTTCTGGCTCCTCTAGCCTCCAGAGAGCGCTTGGTAGATCCTTCTCCCGGGATCGACCTGTTGTTATTTTGCTGAGGAAAGATTTCACTTTCTACGAGTCAGCCTTCCTCTTCCTTTACTCGTTCTACAGCTTACACACTAGTGCTGGGCGTTATTCGGAACTATCCAAAATTAACCGGATATTTGAATAGTTTTTTCGCCGCTAGAGGGCGCTGTTCGTTTGTGAATGAGATCTTTTGGACGGATTGATATTAGTTTTAGACAGTGTCACTCGGTTCATTCATAAAAATAACCGGATCTAATTTAAATATGGCGATTTGCTTTTTCTTGTGATCGTGATTGACTCTACGTGAAGGAAAACTTTCGAAATCTTTGAACAAACTACATCAGAAATGTCATTGTTTTAGCTCTTCATGGAGGTGAGCATAATTAAATACTTAATTTATGCTGTTTTATGCTGTCTTAATAGAAGTTTCATAAGGATTCAGACAAAACATTCCTTGTCGCCCGACGTCCGCGGATATTCGGATATTAAAGAATATCCGGTTACTTGGTTGTAATTACAGAACTATCCGGTTTATAAATAGGTACTCGCGCCCTATGCGGATATCCGGTTAAGAAAAAAAAGGCATTCGCGGTTACGGATAGGAAAACCTATTCGCCATTAACCGGATATTCGAATAATTCGCCCAGGCCTATTACACACATGTAGAGTATGATAACCAGGGTCTTCGTACTTCAAGGTCATCGTCTCTCACCCTACTTTTTAGCCTTTACAAGTGGTTGAGAGCTTTTTGAAGGATCTCTTCGGCTGCCTTATTACCTTTCACTGCCTTTATGTGTCCCTTTGGAGGAAGTTGACTCAATTGCCAGGTCTATTGTTCACCTTATACTTGTTTTTGTGCTATTTTCCTTTCTATAGTGTTTTTATGAAGTCCTTATTTCATTCTTCTACAGATATCTATGTCGTACATGTAGGTCCTTTTGCATAATCTTATTCTTTTTTTACTTATATCAATAACTTCCGACTACTGGACTAACCTTGGACTAATTTTAGAAACAAATTGACTCTTTTCTAGGCCTGTGGCTCTCTTTATACTTAATTTTCTGCTGCCTTTATTTCCATTCATTTGAGTTACTTATGAAGTCTTCCTTCATTCGTTTGCAGAAGATAATTGTGGTACGTCCTTATTAATAAATTTATTCAATATTATTTAACATCAATGACTTTAGACGACTGTCTCATCGTGGTCCCTCCGTGAACAGCCGCTCTTCTAGCCATGTCTAGGATTTGTCCAAACCCCAAAATGGGTTTCATCATCCTCCTGGCCTAATCTTCCTTAGCCCTTTCTCAGATTCCGATGCTCCTCTGTGTCTGCCTCAACTTGACTAGGACAGAGCCTCTTCTTCACTGAAGCGTCACAGAGTTCTAGAGGAAAGTATAATATTCAACTCTCCCTCTCTTCAGCATTGCTACCAGCTCGAGCTTGGCTTCATCTCCAGGGATTCATGGCACACCTTACCATGGCACACCTTACGGATCTTTGCCATGAGGCAGAACAAATTACAACCTCTTCAACTGCTCCTGTTTTTTAACACTACTGGCCGAGAAGGGATCCCCCTTCTCAAGTCTGGTTTCCAGTGGACTCCATTATCTTCGGAACCTTCCTGCGGAGCCAATTTTCCCCCACCCCTTTCCTTCAGTGATCTTGGTCTTAGATACTTTGGATTTACAGATTGTTGATCTTTTTCAGTTCATTTTTCTTCACATCTATCTGCTGGAACTCTTAGCCGTTCAAAAGTCAGACAACTCCACCTTGTGTCTTACATAAAACGTCGGAGAGGGACTCTCTTCTCTTCCCTATGCTAACCTGGAGCCTACTCACTTGGTGCCTTCCCCATCAATTCTCTCTACAGACGAGCCTCCTCTCCAGGAAGAAGATCTTCAACCCTAGACACCCTGGATCTTCTCTTTCGATACCCCTTCCTTCATCAAAGCGACCATATCATTGTGTTCAAGTTTCTACACCAAGATCTGGACTGTCTTCATCCTTGTGTTTGGATGCTTTCAAGTCTTCCTTCCAAACGGCTGGCCTTGCTTTTGTAAAAGATGCTGCTTCCCTTGCAGCAAAATATAGACGACCGACCTGTAGAACAAAGTATGATAATCGCCTACCTCCCTTTTGTGATGGTGTACCAAGGAAGGTATTGTTCCCTCTTCTGCATCTGCAACTGTCTCAGGGGATTTTCTAATCTCCCCTTTAATCCCGGCCTCCAGATTACCACCTTTTCGAGACTACAGATCAACCTTTTCAGCAGTACATCACAGGTTCGATGATGACTGAACTCTGTTCCATAACACTGCTATACCTCAACTAACCAAAAGGCTTGTTCTTAGAGGAACCTCCTATCAAGATACTCGCTCCTTCTTGGGACCTCTGCACTGTCCTTTGCAGGTTGAAGAAGCCTTGCTCTGAACCGGCTGGGTCTTCATCTTCTTCTTCTCCTTCTTCTCCTTCTCTACTCGACCTCTTGGTCAAGACAGTCTTCCTTTAGCAGCCTCCACAGCTCACCTCAGAAGTGAATTCCATGCTCCTTCATCAGAACCTGGACTCTTTTGTTGGGAACATGAAGGTGTTCGTTTGGCCGCACTTATCAGCTCCCTTACCTAAAAACCATCACTGAGGTTTTTCCCCTCCAGACATATTTTGTCCTGAGCTTGACTTCTTCCTCATAATCCAAGAAGATAAAATGTTGTGCCCTGTTACAGCATACTTGAATTTAACACACATGGGAACACTACACAACTCTTCATCACAACACTTTGACCGTTCAACCCAACCTCAACTGGTACTGTTTCTCGGTGGATTGTCAAAGTTATATTACCAGCTACAATCTCTACTGCCAAGCCACGGGGGTCACTGCCTGGTCCTGTAGTTCAACCAGATTTACCAGGCGAACTGTTGACAGGAGCACTTAATAGACCCCAGGTTCACACTCTGGCATATCACAGGTTCGCCTAGTACCTACTCTGGCACGGATTACACCCCCTCATCCAGTTACTGCATCGGCCAAAGCTCACCTAGCAAGTAGCATTACTACCCCACTGGCTCTTTTTCAGGTGTTCCCCTTACAGATACTATGCAGGCAGATTGTTGGAAAACTCCTCAACCCTCACTTCGTGCTACCTGCGAGATATTTTCCAGGCTGGAGGACAGACAAGCTTGGCAAGCAGTAACACCTTCTCCAGCCCAGTAATACTGCAGGACCGTCAACTCATCTTCATAAGAGCTTGTGAGTCCTTACAGCTAACCAGTATTTCTTAACTCCCTTTGTTACTACACATTTGGTCAGGTATCAGGCTTAGTTAAGGCTTCTTTTCTAGGGCTCCACACTGCACTTATCCCCCCCTTCAGTTTGGGACTCGGTTCGGTGCTACTCTGCATATGTAGGTATCGGAGGTGAGGTATTTTCTGTAATAGAATGTCCCTAAATCCGTAAGGATTTCCTATTCTATCTAAGAAAATACTCACCTCCGATACCATCCCACCCAGATCAGTATCCTAAAATTAAACCAGAAGGTGAATCTGAGGGGTGCAGTGTGCATGAGTGACGTCCTAGCGTATGTTTTGTGTCAGTATGATTGCTTGCACATGCGCATTAGAAATGCATATGTAGGTATCGGAGGTGAGTATTTTCTTAGATAGAATAGGAAATCCTTACGGATTTAAGGAGATTCTAATGCAGTGACCAAACCATAATATAGGGGTAATTCTACTGCAGAAATACCTCATATCTCCAATAACCAACATGCATTTCCAATTTCCATACACAATTTGCTGAACCACTTATACATTGAATGCCACAATAAGCCCGCACGGAGCAAAGCTATTTGGCAGATACCATTTGTTCCAGCAGAATTTGCGACCATCTCTTACATGTAAGTACTTGAATGGTACTTTACAAATGGCTTTAAAGAAGAGATCATTCCTAGGACAGACCTTCAATTTTATACAAATTATGAATGTTTATGAGTGCAATGGTGAGAATATTTTCATGAGTTGAAAGATGGAATGTTCTATCAACGAGGCGGAGGCCAGTTGAATAGAACATTCCATCTTTCAACGAAAGAAAATATTCTCACTATTGCACAAATGAAAAACATTCATTATTATTTGTTTTATATAACATCCAAGTAGATTTTTGTCATTTTTATTAAAGGATAAAGCTTTCAAAACAAATAAATGGCAGGCCTACAATTTCTAATTGTGGCCATTTCTTTTGGTTCGGCCTTTTGGATTCAAAATTGACTACATGTGCGTTCTGCACAGTTTTGAGACACGCAAACGCCGAATGTAGTATGTGCCTTGCAGCGAACACTGCTACCAAAGACGCGCACGCAGTGATGTTTTACTCACCGTGCAATAGTACCTTTTGGGATGGAACTAAAAATGCACGCTGAATGGAACAAATAATGCACGATGAGTAGCGTGCAATAGTATTTTTATTTGCGATCACGTGACGAACAATCCTCCAATCAAATGACAAGGGTCTGCTTTGGTGTTATATAATACTAAATATTAAATATTAAAAAAGATTCCTTCAGGTTCACAATCTGCCATATATTTCATATCACTGCTTAAAGGTAAAACGGTAAACAAGTTTGCTTACTGTCGTGTTTGACCATTACCTTGGAGGACACATTTCTGCTGTTCCTGTATTGAAGCAATCGCTATTGGTTTTGTACACAAATGACTACGGACCCATGAAAACAAAGAGCTGGCTTGTGAAAGTGTCAAAGTCTAAGGTTACCATTGTCCATTGCTCACACCGAAAGGAACACGTCAGTCACGTTGAAAGCATGCCCTCTCTCCACGATATTGCGATCTTTCTAAACCACCATTCCACCATCAATGCTCAGGACATTGAAAGCTAGCTGTATAGGCCAGCTTCCCAAACAGAAGAGTTTTTTTTTTTTATTAATTCTTCTCGTCACTCGTTCATCGCTGGGCCTTCACAATATTGTTCCTTATATGGAATTTGTTCTGATCTAAAACAAATTAAATCGCTCAAAAGGCAGAGAGGGGTGTCAAAGTGACTTTATGATGAAACTATGACCACTTCGTTGTACATTCATTTTTTGTTACGCCTTGTATTCTTTGGCAATTTGGCACTTTATAAGTACTGTTATCATTATTATTATTATTATTATTATTATTATTATTATTATTATTATTTAACTTAGATTGTAGAAAGAACCCTTCTTCCATGTGCAGCTAACTGGTTGTTTACGTGTTTATTGCAAGGCCTTCAAATTCATGGGCAACATGAAGCATGTATGGCTTGGCTTATTCAGAGGACATTTCAACATTATGAAATCTTGGTGAGTATACGTTTTGTTGTTTTTATGCATAAACAACAAACCTTTGAAAATTTCAGCTCAATTAGTCATCAAATAAATTGTGAAAGACTATTTATTTTCCAAATAAAATAGAATGTCCCATTACAAGTGTTTCTGCTTAACTCCGCTCTTACTTCGCCTTGGTTCCTGCGAAGTAGCAGAAAACCTTGCCTTTGGTAGTAGATTGGGTCACCTTGACCTATTTTCCCAATGGGCATTCACCATCTCCAGAGAATTGACCCTGCACCGACGGGAAAACATCAAGGCTCAATTTCATGTACATGTATCTACTTATCGTACGCAAAGAATCAGCGCTTACGAAGCAGGGAAAGTGTAATTTTGGCTCGTGCGCATTCGTTATGGATTTCAGAACTAGTGGTAAGCTGTCCAAGCATCCATCCCCTCGGGCCATGATGCCTTGGGGTACAAAATAAAACGTGAACTTTGTATTAGTAAGATGAAAATCCATAGATGCAACAATGCACTGGTAACAGAGAAAGAGAACGACCAGACTTTCCCTCTCAATTCGTGTCACGGAATTACTTCACCCCAGAACATTGTCTAACTTGCCCCATGACAACCAATAAATATGTATATGCCTTTCATGGGGATGCACTTGGAGGAAATATGAACTTTCGATTTAAGATGACTTGTGGGACTCTGAGCGTGTAACAGACATTGCTGGGGATGTTTCAACATTGTTTCATTTCTGGTCTACAAATCTCTGTCTTAAGAGTGAGCAAAAGATACTCTGCAAGACGAATTTAGCAAAGCATTTTAGAAAATTAATTTCTAAAGCATTTCTGTTAATTCAGCGACCCAAGTTTGATACACTACGGGAGGTGATGTTGCAGATACCAGGAGTCACAATGGAGTCACTTGAGATATTTGATCGTCGTTTTGTATTCAGTTCCGATACTAGAAAAACAACCAGTGATAAAAGTAGAAGGGATCACTTTAAGAAGCTCATCAGTGGAATCATAGGGGTGAGTTTTAACATCATCATTACTTTCAACAATTAACAGTTTGCATGTCCCCAAAAATCTCTAAAGGCCCGAGCCGGCTCACCTATTGAGAAATCTTTTTTAAAGAATAAAGAATATAATTGTAAAAATATAGTGTTGTTAACGAAAGCAGACTTAATCATCATCAGTCGAGAAAATCATTTCTGATTACCTTCCAAACTCTGGCGCTATTTCATTAATAGCTGTATCAATAAATGGCATGATTGAATGCCTCATTATTCAGCACCCATACTTGTTTTCGCTGCATTTTCTCGATTTCTGAGCAAGATGTCTGTCTCAGATCTTCCCCTGCACTTCAACCACCTCACTCATTTCAAGCACTCATGTTAGAAACTCCTGATATAACACACACATATTTCAACTATTTTCAGACTTAAACTTGCATCAGTGATTAAAGATTAAACATAATTTCCATAATTAGTATTAATTTAATCAGAAACGTGTGTTCTTAATTTAAATCACCTCTGGTACCAGGACAAATTTAGAAACTCTTGAAATAGTAGATAAAAGGTGTGTAACCTGTATCAAAATGACAGTGTGAATACATTTCCGCTGATTATGTGATTTCCGGGTTGTGGTGGGTTAGTGATTTTGGGGTTGGTTAACTCAAAAATGTGGGATGGCAGATTAGTCTGGAAAGACATTTTGAAGTAGGTGTGTTTCTATCGTGAGTGCTTAAGATGAGTGAGGTGGTTGATGTGTAGGGGAAGATCTGAACCAACGACGCGACCATACATCAATCTGTGTATGCCGATATTTAGTGTACAGTGGAGATATAGTTGCCTCTCTGGGCATGGACGTGGTGCGCCCTTCCAACCACCTCTCATCTAAAACAATTAAAGATTTGCAAACGTTCCAGTAATGAGGGTCCAGGCCAGTGCTCCTGGTGAAAGAGTATCGGGTGACTAATCAAAATTCAGGTTACTTTGTCCGAACGCAACCATACAGCCATTATTTAGGTTTTCATTTAGGTTTTCGTTCTTGTACAGACCTATTAGGGATGTACCAGAACGTAAACGAAAGGACGTGCGGAAGCCAAAATAGGACGTATGGTAAATGCTCGGGCGTGTAACCTGAATGTTGATTGGTCGCTCGATACTCTTGCACCAGGAGCACTGCCTGTCCCCTCATTACTGGAACGTATGCAAATCTTTATTGTCCGAGAGGCGGTCTGAAGGGCGCACCACGACCAGGCCCAGATTAACCTGTAGCCCTATTGTCCAGTTGTGGCACACAAAAGGATGGGCATACCTCCTGACAGAAGAGATAGTCGTGTGCAGTGGGACAGCTTAGAGCCCCGACACGTGTAACCACATGACGTTGGTTCAACCCGCCAAATTGAATTGAGTGAAGTGTGGAATCTCATGAACTTTTTCGCACTATACTTATTCCCGGGGAACCTTTGGTCAATCTTTTTAAACTACTAAGAAAAGCCCTTTTCACACCATAAGTATTTCCTTGGGTTTGATCGTAAGTGTGAAACAGCCGTGCATATTCCTTTGAAATAGTACTCCCGGAAGTTACCTATATAAAATGGGATAGTGAGAACGGTTGCTGTGGTGATGGATCCCTGGGAGTTTATGAAAAATTAGTGCCGCCGATCGCCTGCAATGCTAAAAGGGGGGGCAGGGGGCAAGTTTAAGCCATTTTGGTCCATTTCACGCTGTTTTATTTATTTATTTATTTATTATTGGTGAGCTTGTTAAAGACACTGTACACGTTTAGTAAATAATCAAAATATAAATTAGCATACAAATTTACTTGGTAACGAGCAACAGAGAGCTATTGATAGTATAAAACATTGCCAGAAACGACTCCCTCTGAAGTAACACGGTTTTTGAGAAAGAGGTAAATTCTTACTAAAATTTTAAAAGACTTCTGACCAGAAGCCTTTTATTACTATCTGAAAGCACACTATTGTACAACAAGGGTGTTTTTCTTTCAGCTTTTTCTTGCCATCAATGACCAATTGAGTCAAAATTTTCACACAGGCTTGTTATTTTTATGCATATGTTGGGATACACCAAGTGAGAATACTGGTCTTTGACAAGTTACCAAACGTGTTAAATACCTTTAACTATTTAGGGTAGAATTCTGTAGACCTCCCCCCCATCTCTTATGCTTTGTTTTAATTGTTTAGTTTTGTGTTAATTTATTGATAACATTAATTTCTTCATGTGTGTCCCTCGAGTAAATGTACACCCCTAATACACCCAACCCCCACTCAAGTATCTAAGGAGCTGAATGCACATTCCGATTTTCTCAGGGGAGTCCAGGGCTGTTTTAAGTTATTTGAAGTTAAAATTTAAACATTACTTCCCCGAGAAAACAAAACAAGGGTCACTATTAAGAGGTCACATGCACGAAACACATGGCTAACTAAAGAGGGGGAAACAATATTTCCCTTCACCATTTGTAAACGCGTCTATACTACCGGGATTAGGCTATTATTTAGAAAGAAAACCACATAGTGCAGTTTTAGTCTATGAGTCAAATACTCAATGGGTCAAGTTTATACTAAAAGAATTACAAGTATTAAGAGAAGTAATTTATGATTTACTCATTAAACAATCTGAATCAAATTATCATCAAACTTTATTCATCCTTAATTTCCATTTTCTGCTCTTTCTTGCTATTTTGGTCTGAGTTTTCGGTTTTGTGCTTGTTTGAATTTCACCCACATCTTCTGATCCTTTACCGCTCTGTTATTTCTGCCACCAGTCATGTATTCTTGTCTATGCCCATCTCTTCCGATCTGAGTTTTAAATTTACCGAGTACTTCTTCCCTTGAGAAAGTCATTGTTACACTTTCAGTGTTTGTGAAAAGAAACATTTCTAATTGTCCCTTTCTCTATCTGATAGTCGGTGCTCCAGAGTTCCAAAAAGATGACTGCTTGGAATACGCTAGAATTCAAAAGATTGACTTTTGCAGTTGTTCAGAACGCTTCTGGATCGCCTTGATTTCAGACGTCGATGTTGTTTTGGGCCAAGCCAATGTAAAAATGTACCCAAATTATATGTACCAAATAAGTTGGGTCACGCCGATCCAAATAGAATCAGCTCTGTCGTGCCTGTCTTTGTGCATTTGTGACCTAGATTACTTGCGTTTCTCAAGCTGCTTTATTTGGAAGCAAATTTTTTGCAAATAGACCTGCAATAATATTTGTTAGGACAAGTTTGTTTGAAAACTTGAACGCGTTATGCTGGCACATGAGTAAAACAAATCATGTGGGCTCAAGGTAATGTACTACTTTGCTTTTTTACAAACACAGCAGTTAAAATGGCAAAAACAGTTGCAAGGTAAAATTACGTTTATGTCTTCACTTACTGTTTTTTTTTGTTTTACCTCTAACAATGTATTGGCAGAAGCATATTGGGCAAAAGTTCAAACGGGAAGTGATCATCAAGAATCTGGAGCCACTGAATAAACCGTTGAAGAATAGAGACACTGTTGGACCTGAAGTGGATGATGATCTTGCACTAGTTGCCTTATTCGCTAAGGATTCTTAAAACTTGAGGAACTTTTGCCGACTGCAAGAGCAGCAAGTGTTTCAGTTGCATTTCGGCGCTCGTGCCGCAAATTAAGTTTATGCTTAATTGAGTAGGTGAGATTGCACATTAAACTTGTCCTTTTTTAATGATGATGCCAAGAATAACTTGAGTCAATGGCATATAATTGTCACAAACCACGATAATCTCTAATTTGAAGATGACACAACAATTTTTAATATTCAAAGTATAGTAAAAACGTTGACAAACAAAATAATGGGGGATACAACATTGATAAATTAATAAGTATCAAGTATTTTTGAACTGTCATTTCAATTAATTTTAAACACATTTCCAGCTAAAAATAATTATGAGCTGTATGAAAGAAAAAAATGAGGAGGGGGCGGTTGAACAAAGACAAATTGCAAAGCGAAACTTTAATCTACCTGTTACTTCAAATACATCACGCATTTGATTTGACACGGTAAATTCATTTGGTCAAACTGAATCAGTTTATTATGTAATCGTTGAAGTTGTGACCTCAAGTTTTGAGTACAACTGTTCTGCAGCTTCACTGTTTTTATAATCTTGTGTATTTTTTCATTAATGGTTTTCCTAATTTAAATGTATCTTTCTGCTTCAAAATTTTGACGGTTTTAGTTACTATTATTATTTTAGGTCTTGTTACAGACAAATTGCCAAAACAGGCACACCTCTTCACTATGTATCTTCTGTCACAATAGTATACATGTATTCAATTATGACACGCAAATTTGTCCAATGTTAGTTTCATTGAAGCAATGTTTTCATTGCGAACAAATGTTTTGAATTAATTGAAAACTAATGTAAAGTATATGGCAAGCTCGTGGGGTCGATTCCTTATTCTCTGAATCTGTAAAAATTCCGAAATCACTGTTTGATTTTACCGAGATTAATTAAGTAAAACATCAAATTGCTTATGATTATTATGTTAAAAGCATTATTTTGAGTTCGTGTTCAAAGTGCTAAGATTTTTATACAAAGGAAAGGTATATTTGAGCAGATTTTAAAAAAATCATCATCTCAGGTCTGGCTTAGATTCAACGAGTAGCTTTAGAACACCCATGTTTCTTAGTACAGAATTAATCTCAGCTCAATCTGAGCAGATTAGAAAAATCTTCATGTCAGATGTCGATGAGATTCAAGCAGTAGCTTCAGAACACACATGTTTCTTAGTAAAGAATTAATCTCAGCTCAATCTAAGCAGATTTAAAAAAGTATCTCATCAGATCTGGCTTAGATTCAACGAGTAGCTTCAGAAAACCCATGTTTCTTAGTACAGAATTAATCTCAGCTCAATCTGAGCAGATTTCAAAAAGTATCTCATCAGATCTCGCTTAGATTCAACGAGTAGCTTCAGAACACCCATGTTCCTTACTACAGAATTAATCTCAGGTCAATCTGAGCAGATTTAAAAAAGTATCATCTCAGATCTGGCTTAGATTCAACGAGTAGCTTAAAAACACCCATGTTTCTTAGTACAGAATTAATCTCAGGTCAGTCTGAGCAGATTTCAAAAATCATCATCTCCGAAGTCGTTGAGATTCAAGCAGTAGCTTCAGAACACCCATGTTTCTTAGTTAAGAATTAATCTCAGCTCATTCTGAGCAGATTTAAAAAATCTTCATGTCAGAAGTCGTTGAGATTCAAGCAGTAGCTTCAGAACACCCATGTTCCTTCTTACAGAATTAATCTCAGCTCAATCTGAGCAGATTTCAAAAAGTATCACACCAGATCTCGCTTAGATTCAACGAGTAGCTTCAGAAAATCCATGTTCCTTATTACAGAATTACTCTCAGCTCAATCTGAGCAGATTAAACAAAACGTCACATCAGATCTGGCTTAGATTCAACGAGTAGGTTCAGAACACCCGTGTTTCTTAGTACAGAATTAATCTCAGGTCAATCTGAGCAGATTAAAAAAATCATCATGTCAGAAGTCGCTCAGATTCAAGCAGTAGCTTCAGAACACACATGTTTCTTAGTACAGAATTAATCTCAGCTCAATCTGAGCAGATTTAAAAAAATATCATCTCAGATCTGGCTTAGATTCAACGAGTAGCTTCAGAACACCCATGTTTCTTAGTAAAGAATTAATCTCAGGTCAATCTGAGCAGATTTCAAAATATTTCATCTCCGAAGTCGTTGAGATTCAAGCAGTAGCTTCAGAACACCCATGTTCCTTCTTACAGAATTAATCTCAGCTCAATCCGAGCAGATTTCAAAAAGTATCACATCAGATCTCGCTTAGATTCAACGAGTAGCTTCAGAAAACCCATGTTCCTTATTACAGAATTAATCTCAGCTCAATCTGAGCAGATTAAACAAATCGTCACATCAGATCTCGCTTAGATTCAACGAGTAGCTTCAGAAAACCCATGTTCCTTATTACAGAATTAATCTCAGCTCAATCTGAGCAGATTAAACAAATCGTCACATCAGATCTGGCTTAGATTCAACGAGTAGCTTCAGAACACCCGTGTTTCTCAGTACAGAATTAATCTCAGCTCAATCTGCTGAGCAAATTAAAAAAATCTTCATGTCAGAAGTCGATGAGATTCAAGCAGTAGCTTCAGAACACACATGTTTCTTAGTAAAGAATTAATCTCAGCTCAATCTGAGCAGATTTTAAAACATCATCTCAGATCTGGCTTAGATTCAACCAGTAGCTTCAGAACACCCATGTTCCTTATTACAGAATTAATCTCAGGTCAATCTGAGCAGATTTAAAAAAGTGTCACATCAGATCTCGCTTAGATTCAACGGGTAGCTTTAGAACACCCATGTTTCTTAGTACCGAATTAATCTCAGCTCAATCTGCTGAGCATATTAAAAAAATATCTTCTCAGATCTGGCTTAGATTCAACCAGTAGCTTCAGAACACCCATGTTTCTTAGTACAGAATTAATATCAGCTTAGTCTGAGCAGATTTAAAAAAATATCATCTCAGATCTGGCTTAGATTCAACCAGTAGCTTCAGAACACCCATGTTCCTTCTTACAGAATTAATCTCAGGTCAGTCTGAGCAGATTTCAAAAAGTATCACATCAGATCTGCCTTAGATTCAACGAGTAGCTTCAGAACACCCATGTTTCTTAGTACAGAATTAATCTCAGCTCAGTCTGAGCAGATTTTAAAATATCATCTCAGATCTGGCTTAGATTCAACCAGTAGCTTCAGAACACACATGTTTCTTAGTAAAGAATTAATCTCAGCTCAATCTGAGCAGATTTAAAAAAATATCTTCTCAGATCTGGCTTAGATTCAACGAGTAGCTTTAGAACACCCATGTTTCTTAGTACAGAATTAATCTCAGCTCAATCTGCTGAGCAAATTAAAAAAATCTTCATGTCAGAAGTCGATGAGATTCAAGCAGTAGCTTCAGAACACACATGTTTCTTAGTAAAGAATTAATCTCAGCTCAATCTGAGCAGATTTCAAAAAGTATCACATCAGATCTCGCTTAGATTCAACGAGTAGCTTCAGAAAACCCATGTTCCTTATTACAGAATTAATCTCAGCTCAATCTGAGCAGATTAAACAAATCGTCACATCAGATCTGGCTTAGATTCAACGAGTAGCTTCAGAACACCCGTGTTTCTCAGTACAGAATTAATCTCAGCTCAATCTGCTGAGCAAATTAAAAAATCTTCACGTCAGAAGTCGATGAGATTCAAGCAGTAGCTTCAGAACACACATGTTTCTTAGTAAAGAATTAATCTCAGCTCAATCTGAGCAGATTTAAAAAAATATCATCTCAGATCTGGCTTAGATTCAACCAGTAGCTTCAGAACACCCATGTTCCTTCTTACAGAATTAATCTCAGGTCAGTCTGAGCATATTAAAAAAATTTCATGTCAGAAGTCGATGAGATTCAAGCAGTAGCTTCAGAACACACATGTTTCTTAGTAAAGAATTAATCTCAGCTCAATCTGAGCAGATTTAAAAAAATATCATCTCAGATCTCGCTTAGATTCAACGAGTAGCTTCAGAACACCCATGTTTCTTAGTAAAGAATTAATCTCAGGTCAATCTGAGCAGATTTCAAAAATCATCATCTCCGAAGTCGTTGAGATTCAAGCAGTAGCTTCAGAACACCCATGTTCCTTCTTACAGAATTAATCTCAGCTCAATCTGAGCAGATTTCAAAAAGTATCACATCAGATCTCGCTTAGATTCAACGAGTAGCTTCAGAAAACCCATGTTCCTTATTACAGAATTAATCTCAGCTCAATCTGAGCAGATTTAAAAAAGTGTCACATCAGATCTCGCTTAGATTCAACGGGTAGCTTTAGAACACCCATGTTTCTTAGTACAGAATTAATATCAGCTTAGTCTGAGCAGATTTAAAAAAATATCATCTCAGATCTGGCTTAGATTCAACCAGTAGCTTCAGAACACCCATGTTCCTTCTTACAGAATTAATCTCAGGTCAGTCTGAGCAGATTTCAAAAAGTATCACATCAGATCTGCCTTAGATTCAACGAGTAGCTTCAGAACACCCATGTTTCTTAGTACAGAATTAATCTCAGGTCAGTCTGAGCAGATTTCAAAAAGTATCACATCAGATCTGCCTTAGATTCAACGAGTAGCTTCAGAACACCCGTGTTTCTCAGTACAGAATTAATCTCAGCTCAATCTGCTGAGCAAATTAAAAAAATCTTCATGTCAGAAGTCGATGAGATTCAAGCAGTAGCTTCAGAACACACATGTTTCTTAGTAAAGAATTAATCTCAGCTCAATCTGAGCAGATTTTAAAACATCATCTCAGATCTGGCTTAGATTCAACCAGTAGCTTCAGAACACCCATGTTCCTTATTACAGAATTAATCTCAGGTCAATCTGAGCAGATTTAAAAAAGTGTCACATCAGATCTCGCTTAGATTCAACGGGTAGCTTTAGAACACCCATGTTTCTTAGTACAGAATTAATATCAGCTTAGTCTGAGCAGATTTAAAAAAATATCATCTCAGATCTGGCTTAGATTCAACCAGTAGCTTCAGAACACCCATGTTCCTTCTTACAGAATTAATCTCAGGTCAGTCTGAGCAGATTTCAAAAAGTATCACATCAGATCTGCCTTAGATTCAACGAGTAGCTTCAGAACACCCATGTTTCTTAGTACAGAATTAATCTCAGCTCAGTCTGAGCAGATTTTAAAATATCATCTCAGATCTGGCTTAGATTCAACCAGTAGCTTCAGAACACCCATGTTTCTTACAACAGAATTAATCTCGGCTCAATCTGCTGAGCAGATTAAAAAAATCTTCATGTCAGAAGTCGATGAGATTCAAGCAGTAGCTTCAGAACACACATGTTTCTTAGTAAAGAATTAATCTCAGCTCAATCTGAGCAGATTTAAAAAAATATCTTCTCAGATCTGGCTTAGATTCAACGAGTAGCTTCAGAACACCCATGTTTCTTAGTACAGAATTAATCTCAGCTCAACCTGAGCAGATTTAAAAAAGTATCACATCAGATCTCGCTTAGATTCAACGAGTAGCTTCAGAACACCCATGTTCCTTATTACAGAATTAATCTCAGGTCAATCTGACCAGATTTAAAAAAGTATCACATCAGATCTGGCTAAAATTCAACGAGTAGCTTTAGAACACCCATGTTTCTTAGTACAGAATTAATCTCAGCTCAATCTGCTGAGCAAATTAAAAAAATCTTGATGTCAGAAGTCGATGAGATTCAAGCAGTAGCTTCAGAACACACATGTTTCTTAGTAAAGAATTAATCTCAGCTCAATCTGAGCAGATTTCAAAAAGTATCACATCAGATCTCGCTTAGATTCAACGAGTAGCTTCAGAAAACCCATGTTCCTTATTACAGAATTAATCTCAGCTCAATCTGAGCAGATTAAACAAATCGTCACATCAGATCTGGCTTAGATTCAACGAGTAGCTTCAGAACACCCGTGTTTCTCAGTACAGAATTAATCTCAGCTCAATCTGCTGAGCAAATTAAAAAATCTTCACGTCAGAAGTCGATGAGATTCAAGCAGTAGCTTCAGAACACACATGTTTCTTAGTAAAGAATTAATCTCAGCTCAATCTGAGCAGATTTAAAAAAATATCATCTCAGATCTGGCTTAGATTCAACCAGTAGCTTCAGAACACCCATGTTCCTTCTTACAGAATTAATCTCAGGTCAGTCTGAGCAGATTTCAAAAAGTATCACATCAGATCTCGCTTAGATTCAACGAGTAGCTTCAGAACACCCATGTTTCTTACAACAGAATTAATCTCGGCTCAATCTGCTGAGCAGATTAAAAAAATCTTATGTCAGAAGTCGATGAGATTCAAGCAGTAGCTTCAGAACACCCATGTTTCTTAGTACAGAATTAATCTCAGCTCAATCAGCTGAGCTTATTAAAAAAATATCTTCTCACATCTGGCTTAGATTCAACGAGTAGCTTCAGAACACCCATGTTTCTTAGTACAGAATTAATCTCAGCTCAGTCTGAGCAGACTTAAAAAAATATCATCTCAGATCTGGCTTAGATTCAACCAATAGCTTCAGAACACCCATGTTTCTTAGTACAGAATTAATCTCAGCTCAATCTGAGCAAATTTTAAAATAGCATCTCAGATCTGGCTTAGATTCAACCAGTAGCTTCAGAACACCCATGTTTCTTACAACAGAATTGATCTCGGCTCAATCTGCTGAGCAGATTAAAAAAATCTTCATGTCAGAAGTCGATGAGATTCAAGCAGTAGCTTCAGAACACACATGTTTCTTAGTAAAGAATTAATCTCAGCTCAATCTGAGCAGATTTAAAAAAATATCATCTCAGATCTGGCTTAGATTCAACCAGTAGCTTCAGAACACCCATGTTCCTTCTTACAGAATTAATCTCAGGTCAGTCTGAGCAGATTAAAAAAATCTTCATGTCAGAAGTCGATGAGATTCAAGCAGTAGCTTCAGAACACCCATGTTTCTTAGTACAGAATTAATCTCAGCTCAATCTGAGCAGATTTAAAAAATTATCATCTCAGAAGTCGCTGAGATTCAACGAGTAGCTTCAGAACACCCATGTTTCTTATTACAGAATTAATCTCAGCTCAATCTGAGCAGATTAAAAAAATTATCATCTAAGAAGTCGCTGAGATTCAACCAATAGCTTAAAAACACCCATGTTCCTTATTGCAGAATTAATCTCAGCTCAATCTGAGCAGATTTAAAAAAGTGTCACATCAGATCTCGCTTAGATTCAACGAGTAGCTTCAGAACACCCATGTTTCTTACAACAGAATTAATCTCGGCTCAATCTGCTGAGCAGATTAAAAAAATCTTCATGTCAGAAGTCGATGAGATTCAAGCAGTAGCTTCAGAACACACATGTTTCTTAGTAAAGAATTAATCTCAGCTCAATCTGAGCAGATTTA